>NW_025423506.1:0-145905 GCF_020740685.1 Jaculus jaculus
TTTGATGTTGATGGGCCCTGGAGCCTCCTTCACTATTGCATCCAACTCTTCATTCTTGATATTGATGCAACATGGAGGAGGGCAGTGAGGCAGGAATATAATGGCCCTAAAGTACCACTCAGCTCAGAAGCCCAACAGTCCATATCCATATCTTGATATGTCCTAAATCACCTATTCTTGGTCGGTGGCCTGCACATGACAACACACCACCTTCAACTCCAAGTTTTAACCATGCATCATTCACCCAGTGCAGCAAAGGTGACCCTCAGTTCCACCTTGTCAATGAAGTCTCCGTGATTCAGGTCCATGATGTTGAAGGCCTGACAGATACAGGTACCCTGAGCAGACATGTTTACTAAGTCCAGATGGCCACACACCACTCCCCGAAGGTGTTCACCTGACATCTGCTGCCAAAAGAGCCAGATTTCAGGCTCCTCCATCCCCCAGCTCTGTGGCTCACTGTGTCTGAGTGCTTAGTGTAATTCAACATGCTGGGAGGCTCCACAGTCAGCCCCTCATTTCATAGCACACCAGCTCAGAGAGGGAGGTCGAGGCTCAGAGACAGAAAGGCCTTACCTGAAGTCATATGACATACATTCAGGTATTATGTAGAGGGGGCAGCAAGTCACATCTTCTGGCACTGGAATGTCATGGCTGCCAGGGAGAACTGCCAACATATGCAGCCACTGAGATCTCCTTGAATATTTTTCTTTAGTTAAAACAAATTTCGTAAAGGAGAAAGAGCTGTGCTCCCATCACTTGCCAGCCGGCCAGCCTCTGCTGTGTCCTGATCCCGTACCCGCATCAGCTGCCTCTGCACTAGAAGTACACGTGCAGTGGGCCCAGTCCCACAGCAAAGGCCACACAAGTCCACACGGAGTCACTAGCGCCAGCGCAGGTGCCATTCCCTACCTGTACATCGCCACCCATCCCCCACTCTCCTAAGGCGGGACAGCGCAGACTGCTTGCAGGTCCCAGTGTTCCCAGACAGAGTTAGGGCAGCTTCAGGGCTTGCTACCTCAATCCCCTTTCAAGCTCAAAGGCAGGCAGCTTTGGTGCATTACTGAGTGAGAATTCAGGCAACTTTGGTGCCCCTGTCAAGCTATAGATAGGCGGCTTTGGCAAGAGAGAGCAAAAACACAGGCTGCTTGGCAAATGCCACAGGCTGCTTGGATTCTCATTGAGATAGATCCCAGGCTGCTCCACCCACCTACCTGCCTATACACTGACATGGGTAGACCACAGCGCAAAAGAAATAACGGGAAAAATAAAATGCAAGAAAATCCAGACAGATCACCCAGTGCAACAAGGATTACATCTAACCAAAACATAGAAGAGGGTTTAGGATCAGAACATCAAGTGGAAGCTATGAACAATGCAACCTGACCAACGTACTGCTAGAACTGGCAGGAAAGCTACAAAGGACAGATAATTGTGTCGATGCTACCATCACTAAGCTAGAGCAATATGATAAGACACTGGAAGGAATTCAAAGAGTGCTAAGAGAGTTGAGGCAGAGTGAAAAAAAAAGACAACCTTAAAAATCAGCTGGCCAAACTAAATGAAAACATAAAGAAATGCAAGGATGATTTCCAAGAATCATCAAGAAAATCAGAAAATGAGGCAAAAAGGGAGCTGGACAAAGCGATGGAAGTGATACATAGGAAAGTAGTAGAAAATGCAAACTTAATTGAACAAGTCCAAAATTCACTAGAGGCTCTCAAGAATAGAGTCAGCGAAGTGGAAGATAGAAATTCTGATCTGGAAGACAGGATGGAAGAAACAGTTCGAGAGTCCAAAAATTTCAGTAAGTTCAAAAGTTCCTGTGAACAGAACATGAGGGAATTGTGGGATACACTTAAACGTCTTAATATCAGAATCATTGGAATACCAGAAGGAGAAGAATTTCAGACCAAAGGCATGGAGAACTTATTTAAAACAATAATTGAAGAAAACTTCCCCCGTCTCTTAAAAGAAAGGCCCATCAAGATACAAGAAGCAAACAGAGTTCCTAACTGACTGGACCAAAGGAGAAACTTCCCAAGACATATTATCATTAAGACTCTAGACATTGACACCAAAGAGAAAATCCTAAACGCAGCTAGGGAAAAACAGCACACCACTTTCAAAGGAAACCCCATCAGAATTACTTCAGACTTCTCAATGGAAACCCTGAAAGCTAGAAGGGCCTTGAATGAAACTCTGCAAACTCTAAGAAACTATGGCCTTGAACCCAAACTACTCTACCCGGGAAAAGTCTCCCTTATAATACATGGTAAAAGGAAAACTTTCCATGACAAAACTCAGCTTCACAATTATATGAACACAAAACCAAACCTACAGAAAGTATTCCAGGAAATTCTCCACAGAGAAGAAACAACCAAACACAAATGCCTACAAGAACCAGATCACAGCAACCAAACCCAGAGTAGACACAAACATTTCAAATTCCATGGAAATGCCAACACACCTCTACCACCACAACATGACAGGGATCAAATCAAATCTCACAGTCATCACCCTAAATATTAATGGCCTTAATTCACCCATCAAGAGACACAAGCTAACAGGGTGGATCAAAAAATTAGACCCCTCAATCTGCTGCCTTCAGGAAACCCACCTTACCACTAAAGCCAGAAACCTCCTCAGGATGAAAGGGTGGAAAACAATATTCCAAGCAAATGGGAATAAGAAATAAGCAGGTGTAGCTATATTAATATCAGATAAGATTGACTTCAAACCAAAAACAATCAAAAAAGACAAAGAAGGCTAGTTCCTACTTATAAAGGGAACAATCCATCAAGAGGATATCACAATGATAAATCTGTATGCACCAAACACAGGGGCACCACAGTTCATAAAACAAAACCTACTTGACAATAAAACAGAAATAACCACCAACACCATCATAACTGGGGACTTTAACACACCATTATCAGTAATAGATCATCCAAACAGAAGCTCAACAGGGAAGTAGGAGAGCTCAACAAAACCATAGAGCACTTAGACCTAACAGACATCTACAGAACTTTCCATCCCAAATCCACAGACTACACATTCTTCTCAGCAGCCCATGGAAAATTCACTAAAATAGACCATATACAGGGTCACAAAGACTGCCTCCACATATTTAGGAAAATCGACATAATTCCCTGCATGATATCAGATTATATTGCTATATTCCTAGAAATCAACAACAAAAAAACAAACAAGAACCCCAATGGCAACTGGAAACTGAACAGCACACTCTTAAACAATAAATGGATAGTGGATGAAATAAAAAATGAAATTGCAAAATTCCTGGAATTGAATGACAATGAGAACACATCATACCAAAACTTATGGGACACAAAGAAGGCAGTCCTCAGGGGAAAATTGATAGCACTCAATGCCTTCATAAAAAAGATAGAAAGGCCCCAAATCAATAGCCTAACCATCCACCTAAAGGCATTGGAAAAACAAGAAAAATACAACCCAAAGAGCTCCAGAAGGAAAGAAATAATTAAAATCAGAGCAGAAATTAATGAATTGGAAACTAAGGAAACAAGGCAATTGACAAAACAGAGCTGGTTCTTTGAAAAAATAAACAAGATTGACAAACCTCTGGCCAATTTGATCAAGCCAAAAAAGGAGAGACTCCAAATTAACAAAATTCAAAATGAAAAAAAGATCACAACAGACATAAGTGAAATCAGCAGAATCATTAGGACTTATTTAAAAAACCTCTACTCCACAAAACTGGAAAACGTGGAGGAGATGGATAAATTCCTGGATGCATATCATCTACCAAAGCTAAACTCAGAGCAGATTAATCACCTCAATGAACCCATCACAATCACAGAGATTGAAAAAGTAATAAAAAAAAAAAAAACTCCCAAAAAAGAAGAGTCCAGGACTAGATGGATTCCCAGCTGAATTTTATCAGACATTCGTGGAAGAACTCAAACCAATCTTTTTAAAAATGTGCCACACAATTGAAGAACAGGGAAAGCTACCCAACTCCTTTTATGAAGCTAGTATCTCCCTAATCCCAAAACCAGGCAGAGATGCCACAAGAAAAGAAAACTACTGGCCTATTTCCCTAATGAACATAGATGAAAAGATCCTCAACAAAATACTCTCAAACTGAATCCAACAACACATCAAAAGCATTATCCACCTTGACCAAGTGGGATTTATCCCAGGAACACAAGGGTGGTTCAACATAAGAAAATCTGTCAATGTCACACACCACATAAACAAGCTTAAACATAAAAACCACATGATCATTGCGATAGATGCAGAAAAGGCCTTTGACAAGATACAACATCACTTCATGATCAAAACATTGGAGAGAATCGGCATGGTCGGTTCACATCTTACCATAATAAAGGCAATATACAAAGCTCCAAAGGCCCAAATAATACTTAATGGAAAGAGTATCGAGGAATTCCCATTGAGATCAGGAACAAGACAGGGATGTCCTCTCTCACTTCTGCTTTTCAATATAGTTCTGGCAGTCCTAGCTCAAGCAATAAGACAGGAAATGGAAATAAAAGGGATATAATCTGGAAAGGAAGAAGTTAAGTTAGCTCTATTCGCTGATGACATGATTGTATATGTAAGAGACCCGAGAGACTCCATCCCCAAATTCCTGAAGGTGATTAACTCCTATAGCAAAGTAGCAGGATACAAAATCAATGCACAAAACTCGGTAGAATTTCTGAATGCTAATGACAAAGACACAGAAAAAGAAATAAAGGACATAGTGCCATTTTCAATAGCAACAAAAAAATAAAATACCTTGTAATAACGTTAACCAAGGAAGTAAAAGATCTATACAATGAAATTATAAAAACTCTCAAAAAAAATTGAGGAGGCCTTGAAAAGATGGAACGACCTCCCATGTTCCTGGATAGGCAAAATTAACGTTGTGAAGATGACAATCCTACCAAAGGCAATATATAGATTTAATGCAATTCCAGTTATAATCCCTACAGTGTTCTTCACAGAGATAGAAAAAATGATCTCAAATTTCATATGGAAAGGCAGAAGGCCTCGCATATCCAAACATATCCTCAGCAAAAGAAATAACTCTGGTGGCATTACCATACTTGATGTAAAGCTATATTACAAAGCCATAGTAATAAAAACAGCATGGTACTGGCATAAAAACAGGAGTGTAGACCAATGGAATAGATTTGAGGACCCAGATTTTGGATCAAGCAACTATAGCTACTTGATATTCGACAAAGGCCTAAACAATATAGACTGGAAAAAAGATAGCATCTTCAACAAATGGTGCTGGACAAACAGGACAACCACATGCAGGAAACTAAAATTTGATCCACACATTTCACCATGCACTACACTCAAATCCAAATGGATCAAAGACCTCAACATAAGACCAGAAACTCAAATACTACTGGAAGAAAATTTAGGAAGTACTTTCCATGATATAGCAATGGAAAAAGACTTCCTGAACAAAACCCCAGTGGCTCAAGTTCTTAAACAGTCACTCAACCAATGGTGTCATATGAAGCTGAAGAGTTTCTATATAGACAAGGATATAATAAGCAAAGCCACTAGAATACCCACAGAATGGGAGAGAATATTTGCAGGTTATCCAAATGATAGAGGCCTTATCTCTAGAAATTACACAGAACTCAAAGTCTAAACAATAGAAGACAAATATCCCACTCACAAAATGGGGCACAGAGTTGAATAGGCATTCACAGAGGAAGATATAAAAATGGCAAACACACACTTGAAGAAAATGTTCATCATTTCTAATCATCAGAGAAATGCAAATTAAAACAACTATGAGATTCTACCTTACCCCAATAAGGATAGCTAACATTCAAAAGTCAAATGAAAATAAATTCTGGCAAGGTGTGGAGAAGCAGGGACACTCATTCTCTGTTGGTGGGAATGCAGGATGGTACAACCACTTTGGAAAGCAATATGGAGACTCCTGAAAAAGCTGACTATAGAAATACCAACAGACCTAGTTATACCCTTACTGGGCATCTACCCTACAACCTTCAAACCAAAGGCCAGAGAGATTTGCTCAACCATGTTTGTAGTGGCTCAATTCGTAATAGCTAAAAGCTGGAATCAACCCAGATGTCCATCATTAGAAGAATAGATAACAAAGATGTGGTATATCTACACAATGGAATTCTATACAGCAGTAAGAAAAAATGACATAAAGAAATTTGAGGAAAAATGGTTGAACCTGGAACACATCATTCTCAGTGAACTTACCCAATCACAGAAAAAAAAAAAAAAATCGACACATAGTCTCACTCATGTACAACACCTAACCTGAATCTACCCAAGATACCTTACATACCCAGCAAGCACCTCATGGACTAGACAATAGGAGGGATGGGATGGCGGGGAGGGCATCAAAGGGTGGAAAACAGTAATCTGGACCCAAACGGCAATGGTACCATAAAATTCTGCTCCCTAAAAGACAGACCAAATTGCTGAACCTTCACTAGACCCTTACAGGAAACACCTCATCCACAAGACACTGGAGAGGGTAGGATCAAGACTAACTGAAATCTTCTACATCTTTCCTCCCTCCCTCTCCCGTCAATCTCTCTCCTCTCTAACTCTTGTATATTAGTTATGTTCTTCTTCAATTTCTTAGTGGACACTGACCTGTAACCCCCACTTCCAGCTTGGGGCTACCATCCACAATGAGCTTTTGATCAGAGAAACCTACAAGGTTTCCCAAAACAATGACAGACTTCTGTCAGAGTACTTGATGACCAACCAAAGGCCAGTGGTAAGATCCTATTGCTGAAGACTCCATACGCAGCTGACACATAAAATGGATTAACATGGCTGGAAGCCAGGAGAGAGTCAGTCCCCAGACAGTTAGCATGTCTAGTGCCAGAAGGTGCTACATAGGCGACTGGGGGAAAGAACCAAAATCTGTCCGAGCAACGCATTGTCTAACCTAATTAGCAACAAATAACCTGATTGATGCCCACACAAGTGCAATAGTGGCTCACAGCCATGGTGAGGAACCAACTGTTCTTGATTTGGGTAACTGATCCACGCAGTGGTACTAGACCCATAGCTGGAGCTGGGAAACAAGTCAGAACCATACCCAAACACAAGCCCACTCTAAAATATCAAGCTACCATCAATCACGGGGTATAAGAGGGCCCACACCTATCAAACTGTGTATCAAAAAAGTAAGTGTTATCTCAATTTTCCAGGTGCTAACTTACTCTCTGTTGGAGAATCAGCTTCTCTTTTTCAGATAGATGCAGATCCTAAGGAGAGAGCTGCCCCAACATACCTCAAAAGGGGCCCAACTGAAACTAAGGACAATTGGTGAAATAAGCAAGGGTGATGTTTTCCTGTGAACCGGTTACCAGCACAAAGGGGAAGGAGACCAACGCAGAGAAAAATCAACTCCTACTAAATCTGAGAGCCAGAGCCTCAGAGGCCCTCAACACCTCAGCACAGAAGCAGACCAAAAATGAACCCAACATGGCTCAGGGAAATTTTGCGGAAGAGGGGGCGGAAAGAATGTCAGAGTCACATGTTGGGTCATGATTTGCAAAGACATTTATCATACCAATAACTGGGGGCTAACTCCACAATACACGACCCATTTACATCACCAAGGAGGGTCCAGTGGGTGGGGGTAGATCACAGATGAGCCTAAATAATGGTACCAAACTGCCTGTATTTACTGAAAACTAATAAATTAAATTAAAAAAAAAATCTATGTGTGTATATACACACTAAATTTTTATGTAGCTCAGCAAACCAAAAAGGTATGTGTAGATTATAGAATTTAGGGTGATTCTTGTTTCTGTAAGAAGTAAGACACAAATTAATAAAATTGTAGAGATTTAAAAAAAAATACTACATGTGGGCTAGAAAAATGATTTAGAAGTTAAGGTGCTTACCTCAAAAGCCTGTAGATCCAAGTTTAAATATCTTGTAGCCACATAAAGCCAGATGCCTAAAGTGACCCAGGGAGAGGAGGGGCCATTTTCTCTCTCTCCAGTACTGTGGCAACAACATTTTTGGTTTCTCACACTGATAAGATTCCTTTCTTCCCACCTTGGGTTCCATGCCAGGGTGGGAAGAGACATTTTTACCTTTATTGCTGTCTTCACTTTTAATCCTTTTGAAAACACACGTTTTAAAATCACCCCCACCCCACTTTTTTGTTTTTTTGAGGTAGGGTGTCACTAGCCCAGGTTGACCTGGAATTCACTATGTAGTCTCAGAATGGCCTTGAACTCTCTGCGATCCTCGTACCTCTGCCTCTGGAGTGCTGGGATTAAAGGCAAGCGCCACCACGCCCTGCGTTGTTTTTTTTTTTTTTTTTTCTTCTCTCTAACATAACATCCATGTTCAGGTGTATGGACTCCAGGGCTTCATGTGGTGTACATAGACCTTCTCCCCACTTTACCTTCCTTCCTCAATCTTCATTATTCTCCTTTCCCAACATCTTTGTAATATCTGAATAAAGTGTGGTATTTCAAAAATATTTTTTCTTAAATTGAAAATTTCCAAATATTTGCTTACTTTACACTTAAAAACTCAAGGCTTGGTGTCCAAAAACACCCAAAACCTCAAATTTATCCATTGCACCTACTTCAGGTGCTGTTCCCTAGGTTTCAGGAACCCCTGTATCTGCTCTGTGAGTGGTTTAGAGGGACACAGAAGCTCCATTAGTTGAAAATTCCCTGCTCCAATACAGCTGCACCCTACTCCCTTTTGCAAACCACCCTCCCCACCTGAGCATTCCAAGGCTCCAGCCTCCCTCCCCCACCCATGTTGCAGGCAAGTGGAATGCCTGTGATGTCACAGTGCTGCTGCTCAGCCAGAGCCTTTGTAGGGAAGTTGTAAATGGAAATGCAGTTCACACTAGCAGCTTGGACATAGCAGCTGAGTTCATTTCCAGAGCTTCCGCGGGGCAGCAAGACTGAGGAGGTCGTGGTGTGTCTGTGTCTGTGACCAGTGAGACTGCTCAGCAGCGGGAAGGAGGATCAGGCCAGGTAGAGGGCCAAAGGCTTCCTCAGGCAGTTCTGGGAGGACCTCAGTGATGGGCTAGCTACAGCCCACAGCCAGCTTCTGTGCACCATCCTGAAACATTCATCCACATGCACACAACACACACACACACACACCTCCTTTCCCCCCACACGGAGTTTGGTGTACTCCTGTAACCCCAGTGGGAGGCTTAACTAGGAGGGTCAAGAGTTGAGGACAAGTCTGGACTACATAGAGATCCTAATCCAAAACCAAATAACAAAAAGAAAAGGGGTTGGAGACATAAAGAGGGGACAGGAAGGGAGGGAGGGAGAGAAAAAGGGATAAGGAAGAAAAAAGAAGGAAAGGAAGTATTGGGAAGGAAAGTATGGAGGAAAAAAGATGGGAAAGGGAGAAGAATAGAAGGAAGGAAAGAAGAAAGGAAGGAGAGTGGTAACAGGAGAAGAATGGAAAGAGGGAAAGAAGGATGGAAGGGAGGAAGAAAGGAAGGAAGAAAGGACAGAGGGAAAGAGGAAAAGAAGGGAGAAGAAAGGAAAAAATCGATGAGAAGGAAAGGGAAAGGAAATAATAAAGAAAGGGAGGACAAGGGAGGGAGGTCAGGGCTGCACAACCCTGGCTTGAGCTCAGTCAGTCCTTGTGGCTTGACTATAGTGTTGTCAGGCACACACAGTTGCCTTCTGTGATCCTCGGGGCAGCAGTCATGCCATCACGTGAGGTCTCCTCAGACACCAGGAGTCCCTACATCTCCTCTGTGGATAGGTGGGTGAGGGCACAAGCTCTGTGGGCTGCAAAGTCCCTGCTTCTGTACAGCTGCACCCAGGTGCACAGAGCACCTGAAAGTGCTCTGTGTTGAGGAACTTCGGACGTGTGTGTCTCCTAGAGGCACGTGTGCTACATTGCGTGGTTGTCTCTGTACCATGCTGATTTTCTAATCAGTGTGCTGTGATTACAGACATAGACATGTATGTATGTATATATGTATCTATTTCCTGAATAAAAAATTGTACAGAAGACTGAATATATGTTTCTTGAAAGAAGACATAAAACAAGTATGACAATTTTCTGTAGATTATGAATCTCCAGAAAATATCCCAACTGCAATGACCTGGCTCTTTAGCCACCTAAGAGTCTGTTATCATGCCAGGCATGGTGGCACATGCCTTAAATCCCAGCACTCGAGAGGCAGAGGTAGGAGGATCACTGTGAGTTTGAGGCCACCCTGAGACTCCATGGTGAATTCCAGGTCAGCCTGGGCTAGAGTGAGAACCTACTTCGAAAAAACAAAAAAAAAGATAGTCTGTTATCATAAAGAGAAGATAAATGCTGGTGTGTTTGCAGAGAATGGGAAACTCTTCCCTTTCCTTGTTAGAACACTGCAAAGCTACCTGGACTTCTAAACCTGTGGGTGCTGCCTGTGTTTGTAATTCCTGCCTCAGTTTCTTACAAACTCGGAAGTCTCAGACTACCACAGGCTCAAAAGTTGCACCACTTTCTTAAGTCTCACTTTAACACCCTACTTATCACTTAATTCCACTTACAAAGACCTGCATTGTTACAGGCTGGTATTGCTAATTTGTTTGTTTTGACATCTTACAGAAATATGTATGTAAAATGGTCAGACACATCTGCATTGTTTCTTGATTCTTCTGGTCTCAGCAGTGCACTCTCTGGTGTCAAATTGAATAATATTAGTAAAATATATGAAACATAAACCACAAAACCATGAGAGTCTTGGGCTTTTCTGGCATAGCTTCATTATAAGTTTTTTTTTTTGTTGTTGTTGTTCTTGTGTTTTTTAATTTTTTAATTGACAACTTCTATAGTTACAGATAATAAACCACGATATTTCCCTTCTTTTACCCATTTTCCCCTTCACAGCTCTGCTCTCCATCATACCCTCTCCCTCTTTCCATTAGTCTCTTATTTTGATGTCATCATCTTTTCTCCTATTGCAACGGTCTTGTGACGGTATTTCTAGGCACTGCGAGGTCATGGAATTAGAGGGCAATTTCTGTCTGGAATGTTGCATTATAAGGAGTGGTATGCTTTCTTTGGCTCTTTCATTTTTCCACCACCATTTCCACAATGGACCCTGATTCATGGAGGTTATGATAGAGATATTTCAGCGCTGGAAAATCCTCTGTCACTTTTTTTCAGCACTATGTTACCTTTTGGCACATCCCAGTATTTATTGACAACTGAGAAGATAAGCTTCTCTAAACAAAAGTGAGAGTAGAACTAATATATGAATGTGAACATTAAGTGTAGAGCTTTCAGTGCAGTTTGGTTAAACTAATATATGCATTTAGCCAGACAAGAGCAGGGTTTATACCCCTAAGGGACATGACCTCCCCTGCCATAAGCTTTTGATTAGGTTTTCAGTACCAGGTATGTATTGCCTCCTAAAGACCAGGCCTCCAGTATTGTACCCGTTTGCTCATTTGCCTTGTCTAGCCAAATGTGATGCTTTGAGTGTCCACTGTTTTTTTTTTTTTTTTTTTTTTTACCACTGATGACTTCTGTCTCCTATAGGGCTGCATGCAGTGCTGCGTTTTACAGCTTTCTCTTGGCTGATCCACAAAGAGAGGGTTTTCAGCTCAGCACCAGGTTGATAATTCAGTAACCTTGCTGCCTCTGCATGTGAAGTCTTCAGCAATAGGGTCTTACCATCTGTTACTCATGGGATACCAAGGGCCTTGGCAATAGCCTATAAAGTTTTGGAGGCAACAGTGACCTGCCTGGCCAACAACTCACTGGAACTCCCATCCCTGGCACTGAAAATTTTCTAGTAGCAATCTATGGATTCTGAATGTGCCATTATCCAAAGAGTAGGCTTTCATATGTCTTACTCAGATTATCTTGAATTTTGATTGACCCTGTCCCTACACATTTCTTATTCAATCTCTTCCCCTGGACTCACTTAGGCCATGCCACTGCCTGTAATCTGTTCTTCTACTTACATATATACAATAGCATCACCCTAAAAGTTTTCCCTCTCCTCTCTTCCATATAGTCTTTTTCTAGCCTACTGACTTCTGCTACCAATTTTTTTAATTACAGCTCATATGGCAGGCACTGCCAGGCACATGCTGGAGCCTTCAGGAGAGGGGCCTGAGCTGCCAGGCATGACAGAGGATGCCTGGGCTACAGGAGGCCACTGCGTCTCCAAGCCCAGCATACCTGAACTTGGGCTTTGCCCATAGCCATGTGACCTTGGGCCAGTTGGTTAGGAAACTCCTTATCAGCCAGAACCTTCACTGCCCATCCCCCTGAGGCCCTAGATTACCTAACCCTCCCACCCCACTCTTGCTGACCTGCTCAAAATAATGTCCCCATGTGCTTCTTAGGCATCAGGAATGAACCTGCTACATCCAATCGCATTAGGACCCTTCCCTCTGCCCTCAGATGCATATACAACCATTTCCCTGACAATAAACTGAGTGAGCTGTTCACTGAAGAAACTATCTCCCAAAAGTCTTTTCCTTCCATGCTCTCACCCACCCTGGTTACCTGGGTACCTTTGGTGGAATCATGGCTGGCCCCAGAGCAAGAACCCAGAAACCCAAAGCTGGCTCCTGAACAAGGAGAGATGAGATGGACAGGGTAGGTGAGTGCCTTCCCAGAGGGAACTGGGAGCCATTGGCCCATGCTACCTTGCCTCCATGTTTTTAGGGCTGGGAGGTTTCTCTTTCTCCACCATTATTTTCAGTTCACACCACCATGAGGGACCAGTTAGGATGACCTGGCAAGTGAAATCTCTTGGCCAAGGCCACTCTTCGGTATCGACTAAAGGCCAGTCATCCTTTGTCTGGACTGTGACATCCCATTGGGCATTGGCAAATACCCTCTATCTATTTCTCTTTCCTGCATCAAATTAAAGCTATTTTTCTTTTTTTTTCTCCTTTACTTTTAAATCACAGATTTGTGGATTACAGGCTCTCCTGAAAGTTAAGGGAATTAATCTCCCCCAGAGGGAGTCCGGCTCCTTTTGGGATGTCCCCCAGGTCACCCCCTGGATGATTTCTGGACATCCATGTGGCCCAGACACGTGGATCCACATAGATAAACTGGCTAGGAAATGAAAAGCTGAGGACTCCAAAGTGGCTTGAGTCAGAGTCAGGCAGCATGCTCACAAGTGTCCAGGTAATGCACCATGCAGGAGCCTTGTCTCCACCTCCTCCAGTGGGCACCCCTGGCAGTGGTTCCAGGGACTCCTACCCAGGAAGCCCCTCATTTTGGCCCATGGTGTACTCCCTCCTTTCCTAGCGGCTGGCCCCACAGCAAGAACCCACGAAGCCACACTCATAAACAAGTCTAAACATTTGTATCTAGGATCCACATATGAAAGAGAACATGTAACATTTAGCTTTCTAGGCCTGTGTTCCTGACTTAGTATATCTTTTCTGGATCCTTACATTTCTCTGCAAATTTCATAACTTCATTTTTCTTTACCGCTGAGTACAACTCCATTGTGTAAATGTACCACATCTTTATTATCCATTTATCTATTGAGGGTCATCTAGGCTGGTTCCATTTCCTAGCTATTGTGAATAGAGCAGAAAAAAACATGGTTGTTCCCTTATCTCTAAGGTTGTGAGAAGAGTCATTAGTACATATGCCTAGGAGTGCTATCACTGCATTATATGGTAAATTTCTTTTTGGCTATCTGAAGAAACTTCCTTTTTTTTTTTTTCCTTTTTGTTTTTCTTGTGGTATGGTCTTGCTGCAGCCCATACTGACATGAAATTCACTATGTAGTCTCAGGGTGACCTTGAACTCATGGCAATTCTCCTACTTCTGCCTCCTGAGTACTGGGGTTAAAGGCATGTGCCACCACACCTGGCATAAAATATATTGTAACATGATTTAAAGAATATCTTTCATTTAAAAATATATTTAGTCTTTGTAAGGAGAGAAAAAGAATGGGTGCACCAGGGCCTCTAGCTACTGCAAACATATGAAGATGCATGCATCTCTTTGTGTATCTGGCTTTATGTGGGCACTGGGGAATCAAACCCAGGTCATTAGGCATTGTAGGCAAGTGCCTTAACTCCCATCTCTCTAGCCCCCAAAGACCATGCATTTTGTCCACTTTTAAATTCAGCAAGTGTTTTATCTTTCAGTCAGGACTAATAAGCTGGCATTTTATATGAAACTTTGAAGTACATTGGTTTGAGTGGTATTAGGAAAGAATTATTTCAATATCCAGCTTTAAAATGTATTTTTAGCATCATCATCTTTTTGTAATTATTTAATCTATCCTAATGATACTTTCTTCATATATAAAATCAAGTAATACTACATGCTTCAAATTGCTGTTATTTGTTCTCTTGTTAAACATATTTTGAAGCCAGTCTCACACTGTAATCTCAGCATTCCATTTGGATATGTGAGCTGTACTCAATTTCCAGCAATGACACATATCAAACATCCCCGACCAAGACATTTTCTGTGATATAGCAAACAAGGTGGGCTGAACCATAAAGCACAAATATGATGCAACAAGCAGTATACTATTGGTTGTTCATGAAAATTACATGAATTGACTGGTTCCCCAGCCACCTGGACAGGGGAAAGGAGATAGTCAGTGGGTAGAGCTCCAAAAACAGACAAACCTATCACCCATTTCTCACACTGAGGACATCATTTGATGCTGGGCCATGGGCCTCTACTCCGGAGATGACACTCTGAGCTGTCAGTGGAATCTGAAATACCAGACACTGGATGTGATGTTTGTAGAATTGAGATCGCCAGAATAGAAGTAAATAGGTGTGGTCTTGCCTTCTAGGATACAGAGGCACATTTCATATGCAGGATGAGTGACCATTCTCAACCCACATTCTCCATTCTGGGAACTGGTACTGGGTTGGTTCTCAGAACTGTGGTCTGGTGATTATGGTGATGTGGAGAAAGGAGTAACCAGGTGGAGAAGCAGGGAGCCAAGCTCAGACTGATGGAAGCAGGGACAATGCCCAGGGCTCTGATGCATCTATCTCTTGGGTATCTAATGCATGAGGCATTGGCTTTGTGTATGACCAAGGTATGAAATCTTTGTTCCATCATTTTCCTTCACCCTATTACTGGTAACATCAGAATCTCCTGAATTTTCTTCCTATACTCATCACCTATCTCAGTGATCCTGTGTTCTGAAACCTGGATGCAGTCCTTGATACTTGTCCCTTTCAGAAGCCAGTGACAAGAGATAGGAATTCAACCTTGATCCTATGCTTTATTGAGAGAGCTGGCAAGTTTGAATAACAAATGTTTCTTCTCTTAGTGATATCTTATATGTCATCTATACCTAACAAATTAAATATAGGTGGGGAAACAAAGGGAGTCATCTCAAATTTGGGGGGTCAAGTAATCAGTCATGTCTCTGAAATTTTGGTGTTAATGGACTATGTTTCTCCTTATGGACTGTTCTCTCCATGAAGTGAGGGTTTCATATACACTGAAACCAATAGCCCTTGTATTCCCTTGAATCACTGTTTGGATTACATCTAGCTCAGAAGCCCTGGATTGGATTCCCAGCACTGCATAAACTACGTGTTGTGCACCCCTGTGATCCCATAACTCTGCAGGGGGCGGCAGGAGGACCATACAACCAAGGCCATCCTAGGATAGATGGTGAATTTGAGGGCAGAATGGGTCATATGAGTCCTTTTTAAGGAAGAAATTAAAAGAGAAAAGAAAGAAGAAATGAAAGGAGAAAAAAGATGCAGAAACAGTGAGAACGTTTAAATAACTCCTAGAATGATACTCCTTGGTTTCCTAATATGCAACTGCATGGAATTAAGCATAGTTACCAGGATCAGAATCCAGAGCCTTCTAACTCAGCCCCTATACTGTTGCCCCCTCCTGCTTGAGAACATCATAGCTCCCACCCAAGGTGCAGTGGCAGTAGGGCTGAATAGGAACAGCCAGATTCAATCCCACTGCTTCTTCCTATGGACAGTGGTTTTTCAGGTGGAAAGGAATTCTGTGAATGTAATATTTTACTTCTAAAATATTTTGGTTGCAGAATCTTTGAGACAAAAGAACAGTCAATATTCTGGTTGGGCTGTGAGGATAAGACCTGGATCTCAGTATCCAGCCCACTCTCGAGGCCTGGAGGCATCTATACCTACAGTGAGCCTGTCCCAGCCTGTCCCAGAAGCCACAGTTCAGGGTCATCTTGTCCTCTTCTAGCAGAGATCTCACCTTGCTGGAAACCTCTCCCCTTCACACCAGATACTCCCCTCCTTGCAATCTTTTTGCAGGCTCTTTGCTGCCTATAATCCTGGGTTCTACAAGTGTATGTATGCTAAGAAAACATCAGGGAAACTGGCTCACGGTGTATTTTCTTGTTGCTCTGACAATATCCTATATAAGAATCAGGTTAAGAGAGGAAGAGTGTACTTCAGCTCACAGTTTCAGGTAACAGTACATCATGGCAGGTTAAGAGAGGAAGGGTGTACTTCAGCTCACAGTTTCAGGTAGCATAGCATCATGGCAGGTTAAGAGAGGAAGAGTGTACTTCAGCTCATAGTTTCAGGTAACAGAATATCATGCCAGGTTAAGAGATGAAGAGTGTACTTCAGCTCAGAGTTTCAGGTAACAGAACATCATGGCAGGCTAAGAGAGGAAGAGTGTACTTCAGCTCACAGTTCCAGGTAACAGAACATCATGGCAGGGGAGGAATGATGACAGGAGCTCCAGCCAGCTGGTTCCATTCAGCACTCAGTGAGGAAACGGTGTGAGGAGTGCTGCATGTACCGAGAGCTATTTCCTTTCTATATTCTGGGGACCCAGCCCTATGATGTTGCTGCCCTCAGGGAGTTGGGTCGTCTCACCTCAACTGACCTAATATGGAATATTTCTCACATACACAAGCAGAGATTTGTTTCCACGGTCATTCTAAATGTTGTCAAGTGGATAACCAAGGCCGACCCATCACACCAAAGGAGCATTTTGGGTGTCCAGAGTCTGCTCTGTAGATTAGACTAGTAACTTGGTAGTGTTCTTTTCCTGTCCTTCAGCTTTCCTTCAGTTCGCACCTGGATGTGGAGGTCCCAATCGTCTGAACCCAGGAGTGGCTGTCAGCAGGGTTACTAAGCAGCAGCTTCAACATCTTATGAGTTTGTTGTGTGAGCTTTTTCTGAGAATGTATAAGTAAACATCTTCTTACCTCAGATAGGATTACAAATCATAGGAAGAAAGGACAATTCCTTGCAAGTGTAGCCTGTTGAAATAATGAGTTAAATCAGGGACATTTACTTAAGAGCATGAGAGAGGGGTAACTTATAGGGGTGTAGGTGGACAGATACAATATTGAAGAAAATGTCTCTTCTTCCAATAACCTTTGTCGTGCATGTGTGTGTGTGTGTGTGTGTGTGTGTGTGTGCACATGCATTTTCAGTAATTGGGTATTATGTTCTTTCCTGCTATCGTTTCTATGCCCCTTTGTTGGACTTAACAGAAAATAGTGTCCCACTCCATTGCTCTTCCCCATGTTCTCATTTGGAACTGGAAACTTTTGAAATATAGGAGCTTTTCATAAGCCCAGGGGCTCCCTAATCTGTGCTCCACATTGTGGGACTGGGCTTACATTTTTTCATATGCATTCTCAGCTGTTCATGTGGGATTTGGAAATTCAAACTTAAGCTGTTTCAGGTTCACTTATATCCTCGTGTTTGCAGAGAAAGTGCACTTACACTCTGAGCTGCCTCTTCATTCCTCAATCTTGAACTTATATAAGTCCTGGCTAAGGCATTGTGAGCCTTCTCCTCCAGTAACAATAACTGTCTGTGAATCCTTGAAGAGGTGGAGAACTTTATGAACCCTCTTGTCTTCCATGGTAGAAAGTTACAAGCCACAGTCATTGATAGCTCAAAGGACAATGGTTCTGGTGTATACTGAAGACAGCGCTCCACACTCCTGCTTTTTTTTATTGAGTTAAGTTCCTCCACTCTCAGACACTTTCTCACACATTTTTTCTCGTCTCTTGCTTTAAAATGTCAGACTGGATTATCATCAGTTTATAACCAATTCTACGATCCTATTTTGAATGATTTCTATACTTTCTTTCGCTGGTCTCAATAACAGGTCCCTTGGTAATTTCCACAGAATATTGTTAGAATTCTCAAAGACTTTCATTCCCTGAAACCCTTCGTCCCCAGTCCTCAGGTTCTGTCACTCTGCAGAATCTTTTTGTTCTGCATGAAACAGGCTCTCACCTGTGATGGCTGCAGTTCTCCACAGTGGAGCTTCTTGAAAGGGTTGGGACTCCTCACTGTCTCCCCTGCCTGCATCCACATTTCTTCACCCCCCACACACTGAGGATAGGACCCACATGCCAGCTAGAGGGATGATGCACTTACATCCAAAAATCAAACAGAATGACTGACTCACTGTTTGGATGGTTTGTTCTTTGCTTTTTGATCTTGTTTTTGAGACAGGGTATCAAGTAGCATAGTCTGCCTTAAGCTCACCACATACCTAAAGATGCCCTTGAACTTTTCCAGCTTATGTGGTCACTGAGTATTGAACTCATTGCTTCATGCATGTTAGGCAAGGCCTTTATGGACTGAACCACAGCCTCAGTTCTGTTTTATTCTTTTTCAGTTTTCCTTTGCCTAAAATCTCAGAACTCAATATTCCATTAAAATAGTCCTCTTACAACAGGCATGGGCATATTTATTTTTTTTGTGGTACATTTAGACTTAACTTTATGCTTTTATACCATAATCATATTGTATATACGGCTACAGTTTTTAGATAAATTTAGCATATAGCAGTAGTGAGCATCCGTAATTTCATTGTGCTTACTGCAAAAGGGACATGGAGACATGAGAATCCTCTGACAGGTCAGTGAACAGCTAGCCTGGGGAATGCAGAGGTGATCAATGAGTCCCTGCCACGGACAATGTCAAAGGCAAGAACTGATGGGAAAGATTGTCCTCTAAACACACACACACTGCAGGACATGTACCCCGGATACACTCATCAATTTGAAAGGAACGCTTACTTCATTATCATCTCAGCAATGAAAAACAGTGTAATTGCTTGGCTTTAGATCCTTAGTGATTGGCACACAAGGCAAGTCAGTGCCTGGTTTGTGCAAAGGAATGAGACACCTTGCAGGTAAGTGAACCATTTGATATTGTAGCTCATGTAAAATCCACACTTCAGAGTAGCAGAATCAAGTTCCACTAAAATTACTCATAATATTTTAAGTAAGTGTAAGATTTTTCTGTTGGCACATGTATAGCTATCCTTGTCTACAGTTGGGCATGTTTATAAGAGAGAGATGTGTTTGATGAGCACAGGAGAAGTGTGACTGCCATGATATTTGTACAGAAAAGTGATCATGTATGAGGCATTGGAATGGTGAGGTTGTAGGTGGACTTAGTTCCTCTATGTTTATTTCAATCATAGTACAGTGAATAAAAATTGGAGTGTTCAGTGGCTAACAAAGCCTGCACTCATGATTTCATAGGTAGGAAATGACAAAGCAAAGAGTCTGAACAGGAGTGAGAAAAAAAAGAGCACACTCACACAAGAGAGAGAGACAGAAAGAGATTGAGAGGAGAGAGAGAGAAAGAGGGAGAGAGAGCATGATTGAAATTCAGAAATTACATTTAGGGTATGTTCATCTTTCTTCATCATACCTACATACCCAGTTTTTGGTTGCTGTAGGTTTGTGCACTAAATTATATCAGGTTATTTACTGACAGCATCCATTATTTCATGTGAAATGAAGGTGTCTACATATATTTATCTCATTATTCATTATTTGTAAGGTTTTCTAAGACATCTTATGTAATTTTATTAAATATCATACTCTCAAATCACCCTTGTTAATTCTTTACATGTGGGATTACACTGAAAGCTTTTCAGTTCTTTCTACAAGTGTTTTATTGTATTTTATTTTTATTGTGTTTTTTAACATTTATTTTTATTTATTTACTTGAGACAGAGAAAGAGGCAGAGAGAGAGAGAATAGGACAGAGAGAAAGAGAGAGAGAGAGAATGTACACTGGGGCCTGCAGCACCTGCAAAGGAACTCCACACACATGCACCACCCTGTGCATCTTCCTGGGAAATTGAATCTGGGGCCTTTGGCTTTGCAGGCAAGTGCTTTAGTCACTAAGCTATCTGCCCAGCCCTATTGTTATGTTTTTTTTTTCCATGTATGTATGTGTGTTTGTGTGCATGAGTGTGAGGGTTGATATGTTTTTGCTATGCCACACATGTAGAGGCTGCTACAGATCTCTGTTCTGAGTCAGTCCTTTCTTTGTATTTTTACTACTGAAAAAACAGCTTTTGGATTCTCCTGGGCATGTCCCACTGCCATGGGTACAGGAGATTTACAGATGCATGTGCCATTGCTTCCAGTAGTAATGTGGGAGCTGAGGAACTGAACTCAGGATAGCAGGCTTATAAGCAGGACCTTTAATCACTATGTAGTCTCAGGGTGGTCTTGAACTCATGGAAATCCTCCTACTCTGCCTCCCAAGGTCTAGGATTAAAGGCATGTGCCACAACACCCAGATTAAAAGAATTCTCAAATAAGGTAAATGGATCCAAAAAAATTGTTTCTATAGATGGAAAGATGGATTAGAGGTTACAGGTGCTTGCTTGCAAAGTCTGCACCCCCAGTGAGACCTTCAACCAGGGGAAAAGAGACAATAAAACACCAGACTATTTTGGCAGACACATTCAAACTACCACAGCACCCAAAAGACAAAATAAAGACAAAGTTACTTAGCAACTCTTTGAGATGTAATCAAAAGCCACCAAAGGGGTAGGTATGCAAGTGAAGTTAGTTGAACTTTGTTGAGATGCTCTTGAGAAGCTCGTACTTATCTATTGCTTGGTCCAGTATTTCTATCTTTTCTTACTCTGTGCTTAAAATATTTGTTTAAAAAAGTCTTAATAATTGTCCCTCTTAGAGATGCCCACACTCATGCTCTGAGGTCTGTGTCACTTTTAAATGGCCCCATTAAGACATGGGGACTGTGAGAGATGGAGTCTTTTGTGGGACAGCTAGGAGACAGACGTGGTTCAGAGGGAGGGAGATGTCCGCACTTTAAAGCTGAGGTGGAGGGCAGGAATTGACCATACAGGAAGGAAAGTCCAAAAATCTGGAAAGATCAAATTTTTATCTTTGTTTCTCTTTTTTATTTTTCTATCCTTTCTTTCTGCTGTGGATTAAACCTGGGGCCTTCAACATGCTAGGTGGTCATTCTAAGTTATATCCCCAGCCCAATCAGCTAGTATTTATGTATCTATTTCATGTTTGCTATATGTTGATTTGAAAAACATGCCTAAATGACACAAAAACTATTTTATGGCAATGAAGGATGTAAGAACATTACACAGAATTGCAGTCCTATGGCTGAACATATACAGTTGTATGCCTGCATCTAGTTGGCTAGCTAGCTTAACCTATTTGATGAATTCACAGCCATGGAAAGATCCTATTTCAGGTGCGGAAGAGATGTCTCAATGCATAAAGCGATTGTGATTCAATTTCTTTTTTTGATTTCTTCCACTACCCATGCATGTTCAAAAGTATGTTATTTAGGGGCTGGAGAGATGGCTTAGCAGTTAAGCGCTTGCCTGTGAAGCCTAAGGACCCCGGTTCGAGGCTCGGTTCCCCAGGTCCCACGTTAGCCAGATGCACAAGGGGGTGCAAGCGTCTGGAGTTCGTTTGCAGTGGCTGGAAGCCCTGGCTCGCCCATTCTCTCTCTCTCCCTCTATCTGTCTTTCTCTCTGTGTCTGTCACTCTCTAATAAGAAATAAAAAATGGACAAAAATATTTTTTTTAAAGTATGTTATTTAATATTCAGGAGCTGGTGAAGTTCTAGATGTGTTTTTTGTTGTTAATTTCTAGCTTTAAAGCACTGTGATCTGATATGATGCAGAAAGTTACTTCATTTCCTGAATTAGAGTCCATTAGGTCTAGGTGATCTATGGTGTTGTTGATCTCATTTATTTCCTTGGTTTTCTGCTTGGATGTACTTTTTTGAGCATGATGATTTTTGGTTATTGTTATCTTATTCTTCTTAGCTCTTGAGATGTTTTTGTTTGACTCTTGCACATGGATTTCCTTTGTATGTAGTGATTTGTTTCTCTCTTGCTGCTTTTAGCACTTTCTCTTTGTTTTCATTGTTAAGAATTTTATCTATAATGTGCTTTTGAAAGTTTCTTCTTTGGTCCTATGGGGTGTTCTCTGGCTACTTGTAGCCAGATGGGCCCCTCATAAGGAAATCTTCCTCCAATAATTTTCTTGAATATGTTCTCTTTGCCTCTGGCCTGGATTTCTTCTCCTTCTGGCTTACCCACAGGACAGATGTTTGGTTATTTTAGAGAATTGTACAGTTGCCTTGTATTCTGTTCATTTGATTCTTTGAACTTAGCAATGTTTTTGGTCAATGTTTTCTGTCTCGTCTTCCCGTTCAGAGGCTCTGTCTTCCACGTCAGTAACTGTGATAGTAAGGGGTTCTAGAGAGGCTTTTTAATAGGCTCTATTTGATTTATGTTTTCTGTTGGGTTATTTTCCATTGTGTTCCTCTCTTTGTTTGAAGTACCATTTCAGTTTGAATTCCCATTTTGTGTTCTTGATGTTTCCTGGAATCCATTCTTACATTTGACCAAGTCTTCATTAAGCTTAATCTATTATTGTGAACTTCCATTTCTTGGCTCACCTTCAAATCATACCTCTTTTGATGGTCCTAATGTTTTCTCCAGTAAAGTTAAGCCTACTGCCAAATCTAAGTGCTCTAATAGATGATTCTGTTCAATTTCATTGATGTGATTGTTGGTTTCTTTTAATGGCTTGCTTCCAGTTCAGCAATTCTTTTGATCAGGATCTCATTGCTTGTTGTAGTTTCATTTTGGAATTCAATTTCTGTTGATTTCTCTATGATTTTTTTGGAGGCTTCCATTTTGGGACTAGGCATCCTTGGTAGAGGTCTCCCAGTTTTCTGACTTCATTGGATTTTTTTGGTTTGTGGTCTATTCCTCTTGGGGAAACAGTAATGTTGAGGAGAAAGTAAGTATTTGTCCTTGTATATCCTTCAGAGGGTGTTCCATTTTAAATGTGAACTGGATCTTTATACTGGTGTACAATAGGATTATAACCAAAGATGCATAAATTGTGGAGATTGATGGAACATCAAATATACCTGGGGAATTTGGAGCCTTGGCGCCTACTCACTCCACTTGCATGCGTTCTTTAACACACATGTTAGGGAAACAGGAGCCAAGAAGCTGCAGAGCCAGGAGAAGAGGCCATTGCCTACAGTTACGCATTCACCCCCTGACTCAGGAAAATAGGGATGTCAGTACCCAGGGGCCAGTAAAGATACCAGAGCAAAAGGCCTGATTCCCCAGCTCACCCACAGGGACCAGGCTTCTGTAAGGCAATGTACGAGTTACTAGAACCAGGCAACTGGGAGGTGGTGGACCAACCAGGAGCTTTGGCCTTGTTACTCTACACCACAAGCACCATTGTTCCTAGGGTATCCAGGAATTGGGGACCCAGGAGCACTTCAATCAGGAAGGCAGAGCAAGGACTCTATTTTCACGTCAAGCTTGCAGGATCCAAACAGCCCAGGCCACAGGGATACCTACTCTTGTTCGTTTTTAAAAAGTCTTTGTTTGGTTAGGTTCTTTGTTTCTTTGTTTGTTTATGTCTTGCTTTCTTTCTTTTTTTCTTTTTCTTTCTTTCGCTCTCTCTCTCTCTCTTTCTTTCCTTCTAGTTCGGTGTATATACTAGATATTAGATTGATGTCAGATATATAGCTGGTGAAGATTTTCTCCTTTTTGTGGGATGACTATTGACTTGGTTGATTGCGTGTTTGCACAGTAGATACTTAGTTTCATGATATCCCAGTGGTTAAGATTTGATCTGATTTCCTGTGCTTACTGGGGTCTTACTTGGGAAATATTTCAGTACATTTATATCATGGACTGTTCCCCCTGCTTTTTGTGTCAGTTGTTTTGGTAGTTAAGGTCTTTATCCATTTTGAGTTGACCTTTTGCAGTTTGAATGATGTGGAATTAATTTCTTTTGCTACATGTATTTTGTCTTTTTCTCCAGTACCATTTTTTGAAGATGCTGTCTTTCTTCTAGTGTGTATTTTGTTTGTTTGGTTGGTTGCTTGGCTCGAGGTAGGGTCTCGCTCTAGCCCAGGCTGACCTGTGTTTCAGGGTGGTCTTGAACTCACAGTGATCTTCCTGCCTCTATCTCCCAAGTGCTGGGATTAAGGTAGAGGTAGGAGTATTACCATGAGTTCAAGGCCATCCTGGGACTACATAGTTCATTCCAGGTCAGTCTGATCTAGAGCGAGCCCCTACCTCGAAAATCAAAACAATAAAAACAAACACACACACTCAAAAACAAAGGCATGTGCCACCATGCCAGGCTTCTAGTGTGTATTTTTGGTCCTTTTGTCAGGTAGCTGTAATTGCTTGAACTTAGAGATTGGTCTTCAATTTCTTACCTCATTTTTTTTTTATTTTACTTATTTATTCGTATATGTCTTTTCTTTCTTGGTTAATGACTTTCCAGGTTGTTTAATTTTTTGTGGCTTTGGAAAATGGATATTATTGTTTATGTCTTTCTCCATAAGTTCATCATTGGCATTTATAAAGGTTATTGATATTTGTGCATAGCTATTGTATCCTGCAATTTTACTAAAAGATTTTATCATCTCTGCATGCTTTGTGGTATTATATTTGGATAAATTAAATATAAAATCATTTCACCTGAAAAATAGGGCTAGTTTGAGGTATTTCTTACCAATTTATGTCTTTTATTTCTTTCTTGTCTAATTGCTTGAGCCAAGACCTCAACTATTATGTTGAAAAATAATGGTGAAAGTGGGCATCCCTGTCTTATTCCAGACTTTGGTGGGAATACTTTCAGTTTTTCCCACATTAGTGTGATTTAGGTCTTGTGTGCATATTCATTGCTTTTATTGTATTGAAATATGGTTCCTCCCCATTCTCTCCAATGTTTTAATCATAAAAGGATGTATTTTGTGAGATTCCCTTTCTGCATCTATTGGAATAATCATGTGATTTTCTATTCATGTGGTGTGTTACACTTATCTAATTCTGTATTTTGAACCATCCCTGAAACCCTGGGATGGAATCTACTTCTTTAAGGTGGATGATGCTTTTGTTGTTGTTGTTTTTTCTTTGAGGTAGTGTCTTATTCTAGTCCAGGCCCACCTGGATTTCACTGTGTAGTCTATCTGTGGCCTACCTGAAAAATAATGAAAATCAGTGTGAATCCTTGTTTGGAGCTTTTGCTCATTGAGACCCCACCTGGTTAATACTAAGTGCAGGATACTAGAAGCATCTTGGATCAGAGCCAGACCAACCCCCACTTGACTTTCTTCTTCCTTCTTTGAATATCCACCTTCAGTTCCTCCTTAAAACTATGAAAGGGTCCAAGACCTAAGGTCAGCTGCAATTTCAAATAAGAAAGGGACATGCAGCTCTATAGTCCCAGCCACTCAGGATCTAAGGCAAACAGGAAGACCCTCCTTCCAGATTAGCCATGTGTACACAGTAAGTTCAAGGCCCATAAATACAAAATTAAGCACCTTTGGAAACTTTTGTGGTAAATATACTAAAATGAACTGTCTACATTTTACTGATAGAGCTTGTGCCTGGTATGGGCCATGCCTTGTGTTCATTCCCAATCATTTTATCTCAGTCCTCCCTAGATAACCCAGTTTCCACCCTTGACTTCTTTTCCTTTTAGAGAATTGAGTGTTGTTGCAGTCTGGCCATAGTGGTGAACCACAGTATATCAAGGGAATTGCTTTGGGTAGGTCAGAGCTGCTGTAAAATCTATCAGCTCTCCATTTAGACCCTGAAACCTGTGAGAGCAGTTGCATATAGAGCTTGGATTGCTGTACAGTATGGGAAGCTCATGTTATAGGTTTGGGAAGTTGGTGGGTGAGTCTCCATTGCCTGCTACCATGGCATAAATAAACCATTGGCTTGGTTACCAGATGTTCTAGAAGCCTGATTCCTCATTGACTGCAAAATATTCTTAGAAGGATGAGAAAAGCTTGGGTCATTGATTTTCCCCAGTCTTTGAGGACAGATGAAGTGCTAAGTGCTTTGCAGCAAGATGATCTGAATGGGGAAGATAAGTCTTGTTGGTGTGAAGGAAGAAGTCATTGTTTGAGGGAGGAAGCAGGAGACTGAAAGTGGAGACCATGGAATGGTGGTCCGTTGCCTAGGGGAAGTTATTGCCTAAGAGAGGATTTGACTCAAAGCGAGCAAGTGAGGAGTTAGGGATGATGTGAGTGATGCAAAAAAAAAAAAAATGCTTGATAGAAAAGAGATGTGGAAAGTGTTCTGAGGGAAAAATGAAATTTGTAGCTAGGAAGCGAAGCTATGGTCACAGCCCATCTGAAATAGTTTGTGTGTAAATATAGCTTTTTATCTTTGGCCATTTACCTAAGGATTTATAATCTCTCAATCTCTGAATCTCTGTGACTCTGTTTTTGTCCTCATCCATGAATGTTACTGTCACCCCACATTGCGTCCCCCTGAGACTATCTCATTTTCTATCTCATTTGTCTCTGCTATCTCATTGTCTCTCACTGTCTTGTCCTCATGAAGACTTTCATTCAAGTCTTGGCTCCTCTAGATTGTGGGCTGGAGGACTGATTCCCATTTCTAGGCTGGAAGCCTTTGATTAGGCATTTTCCCTCTTTGAGCCATTTATGCATGTGTCCATGTGATATTTTGGCCTGAGAACTTCCTCTTTTTTTATTTTTTTTTTTACCTGGAATGATTAACCCAGGATGCCACTGGCTTGATTTTCACAGGTTTAAGAATACTGTGTCTTCAATAAGAGTGTAAAAAGCATAGGAATAGTATGAGTTACAATTGTTCCTCATTCTCTGAGGATGGATGTTGGAATAAAAGTGTTGTGGAAAGTGGATGTGTATGAGAAAGACAGGTCTTATTGGTGTGAAGGATGAATTCATGGTGTGAGGGAGGAAGCAAAAAACTGAGGAACAAAAAGGATTAGAGACTAGTTCCCAAGGAGAGTGATTGCCTAAGAGGATTTAACTCTGTAAGAAAGCATGTGAAGGTTCCAGTGATAGTCATATAGATGCCGTAGGCATCTGATGCATTAGGTATCTAGAAAGAGTTCTAAGGCAAGAGGTAATTTGGAGATGCTCTGAGTCTAAAAGTCAGTTCTCAGGAAGGAGATAGGCTTGAGTTCTGAAAGACTGAGGAGAATAGAAATGGGGATGTTTCACCTTATTTATTTATTTAAGACTTTCAAATTCCTGGGAACTTTCATCATGGCAGAAAAGGCTGGGTCACTTCATCATATATGCACAGCAAGGAATGAATGAGCACAGCCAGCTCAGAACACACTGTAGGGGTGGATAAAGGACACTCTGCCAGCAACACAATCATCTAGTTGGGCTGTGCCTGCAGGAGACATAAAGAGGAAGCTTACTTTTAATCAGATTGAGACTCTGCCTCAAATGGAGTAAGCAGACAATAGGATTATGTAGAAAATAGGACCTGTTAGAACTCGAATGACTCCCTCTTTGGACTCTGACTGCCACGTCATTGTGACTCTTTGTTTCCTAAGAGTGACCCAACCACCCCTCCCAATTATCACATTCTTGGAATGCCTCAAATTCTCCATTCATATAACTTTCCTATAATGGCCTAAACCACCTGTTTGGTTATCACTTCCCTCATGTAGCCCAAGCCCTGAGCATGATGGACCAACCAGCAAACAAAGAATTCCAGTTCCCACATGACCCAAAAATATCCTGTAGGCTGTTTGACCTGCCTGGTCACAGCCCTTGTCGGGTTCCTTGAATAAAGTCTGTTCCTGTCTTCCCTGTTTCTCACTTTAACAGGAACCTTTTAATTTTGTGATAATGTATTTATGACATTTATGACATCATGCATGTTGTAACTCATAGAAGAAGAAATATGTGATATATGTACAGGACTGTATTGTGTGTCATGATGTCGGAAGGACTATATGTAAGTAGATCTGGTTGTGTCTATCAAGACAGGCTAATTGTTTAGAGATTCAATGTTTAATAATGCAGATCACCCAGTTAAAATATATAGCAAGAATTTCTTGGGATGGTTGGTTGAAAGATGAGTCAAAAGATTGCCTTCAGATAACCTGGAGTTATCTGACTTTCCATTTATTGAAAAAGAATGCACTATTGTATACTAGTTTTCCTGATGTTCCAAAGTTAGTGTAGTTCCTTTTCTGTTCTGAGAAGCATAAAAGTCTGAAGCTCTGAAAATACACTTGTTTCAGCCTTGCTGGGATCCCTCCAACCCGAGCCTGCTTCGTTCCCACTGACCATTGTCATGAGATCCCACTCCCTGGTAAGTGCTGGTCGCTTACACCTCTGTCTTTCTAGTGCTGGGATTAAAGCAAGTACATCATGCCCAGCTATCACAGGTCTTCATCCATTCGCTTAAAATGGTCCCTGAGCCTGGTAGCATGTGAACAAGATATCTCATTTAGTACTGATCATTCCACTGTCACTTCTCCGCAACTTGGTGTGTTTTGAATCACCCCAATGATCACTGCTATCTGAAAAAGGAGGCTTCTTTAGCCAAAAGTGAGAATCCCCAACAATACAGTGCATCTCGGAGGCTTCTCTTGTCAAATTAACAGGTGAGAACCCTAGCATTCATAACACACATAAGTTTATGGGCGACTCTTGAATCAAACCACCACAGGAGGTCATAAGTCTTAGGAGAGAACTACTTTTCTTGTGATGTTTATTTAATAAATTATTCACGCCACAGTGCCATCTAAACTTATTCATGCTTTATTCCTCCCTGGATTATCAAGTTGGTAACCCACCTGGTATTGTGGAGTAAAACTAATGCAGGAAAGAGAAGGTTGTTGAATTGACAACACAGGTTTGTATATTAGACATGGCCATGGGCAATGTGACTTGCATGGAGACTCTGTGGAGTGCTTAGGATCAACCATGGGTTGCAGCCAGGAAAACTCAGGGCTATGGTTTGACTGCCAAGAAAAGCTGCTGGCACTGGAAGAAGTTATGTGGGCTGTGAGTAGCCTAGCTGGGTGGGTGGATTTCGAACTTCAAAGATTTGTCACTGGTTATAATTATTGGACTTAGAGACTTATTATGAGGTGTTTGACTTGGAGCTACAGAGTTTCCTGTTTGCCCTGTTTAACTCTTGTATTGGTTGAATAATTCCTTGATATGCCCCATGCCATTTTTTGCAGTGTGAGTGTTTATTCTGTGCCATTATGGGAATATTACAGCTCTGTTAAAATATCTTGAACTATGGAAATGTTTGAACATCATTTGGGTTGATAAAAACTATGGGAACATTTAAAATTGGACTGAATGCATTGCATTTTACATTTATGGTTATCAGATTAAAGGTTTTATGCTAATCCTTTGTGGCCCATCCTGATATTGAAATTTTTTCTAATAACAATGTATTGCTTCTGGGTAAACAATATCTCTTTTAACATATATTTTCTTAGCTAGTAAAGAAATAGGTTTGAAGTGTCATTTACTAAACAAGTATGGCTCAAGAGAAGAGAAAAATATCCTACTTTATTAGCACTGACATGTGTAACATACACTTGAGCCAAGATGTTTCAGATTGTGTGTGCTCATTCGACTGGAGTTGCCTGTCCCAATGGTATGCACAATGAAATGTACTTGTATGGGTTCCCAGCATAAGCTTCAGTGAAGTTGACTGATGCAACCTGGTATGTTGGTGCCAAAACACCTTGAATTCACTGCTTATATTATTTCTTTTTAATTTTTTTACTAGTTAGTTTTGTATTCAGCAAATACAGTCAGTTTGGTACCATTGTTAGGCTCATCCATGACTTACCCCCTCCCCACTAGCCCCTCCTTGTTGAGGTATATGGGTCATGCATTGTGGAGTTAGCCCACAGTTATGGGTAAGATAAATGTCTCTGCATATCATGACCCAACATGTGGCTCTGGCATTCTTTCCAGCCCCTCTTGTGCAAAATTTCCCTGTGCCATGTTGGGTTCATTTTTGGTCTGCTTCAGGGATTAGGTGTTGGGGGCCTCTGAGGCTCTGGCTCTCTGATTTGGTAGGAGTTGAATTTTCTCTGTGTTAGTCTCCTTCCCCCTTGTGCTGGTATGCAGTTCTTCAGGATAACAGCACCCTTGCTTGTTTTGCCACTTTTTCGTAGTTTCATCCAGGGTCCTTTTGAGGTATGAGGGGTGACTCTCTCCTTAGGATCTACATCTATCTGAAAAAAGAAGCAGATTCTCCAGTACAGAGTAAGTTAGCCCCAGTACAAATGAGATAACCCTTACTTTTTTATAGAGAGCTTAATAGGTGTGGGTACTCTTGTAGCCCATGATTTATGGTAACTTGATATTGGAGAGTGGGCTTATGTTTGGATATGGTTCTGAATTGTTTCCCAGCTCCAGGTATGGGTCGCATACCACTGAGGGGATCAGTTAGCCAAATGAAGAGCAGTTGGTTCGTCACCATGGCTGTGTACCACTATTGCACTTGTGTGGGCATCACAATAGATTATTTGCTGCTAAGTAGGTTAGACCATGAGTTGCTTGGACTGATATTGGTCATTTTCCCCCAGTCGCACATGTAGCACCTTCTGGCACTAGACATGCTGACTGTCTTGGGACTGACTCTCTTCTAGCTTCCAGCATTCCATTCCATTTTACTTGTCAACTGCATATGGTGTCTTCAGCAGCAGGGTCTTACCACTAACCTTTGGTGGGTCATCAAGTACTCTGAGCGAAATCTGTCTGTCTTTTAGGAAACCTTGTAGGTCTCTGATCAAAAGCTCTTTGTGCATGATAGCCCCATGCAGGTACTGGGTGTTACAGGTAAGTGCCCAATAAAAAAATGAGGAAAAAGCTAAGTAATATACAAGAGTCAGAGAGAAGGGAGAGAGAGAGAATATGTAGAAGATTAACGTTAGCCTTCATACTAACCTCTCCAGTGTCTTGTGGTGTAGGTGTTCCATGTAAGGGCCTGGTGAAGGTTCACCCATTTGGTCTGCCTTTTAGGAAGAAGAATTTGATGGTACCATTGCCGTTTGGGTCTAGATTTGTTTATTTTGTTTATTTATTTTATTTTATTTATTTTGTTTATTTATTTTATTTTATTTATTTTGTTTATTTTTTCAAAGAACTAGCTCTTTGTTTTGTCAATTGTCTTAATTGTTTTCTTGGTTTCCAATTCATTATATCTCCTCTGATTTTAATTATTTTTTTTCCTTCTGGAACTCTTTTGGTTAGGTTTTTCTTCATTCTCCAGTACCTTTAGGTGGATGGTTAGGTTATTGATTTGGGATCTTTCTGTCTTTTTTATGAAGGCATTGAGTGCTATGAATTTTCCCCTGAGGACTGCCTTCATTGTGTCCCATAAGTTTTGGTATGATGTGTTCTCATTGTCATTCAATTCCAGGAATTTTGCAATTTCATTTTTTATTTCATCCACTATCCATTTATTGTTTAAGAGTGTGCTATTCAGTTTCCAGGTGCCATTGGGATTCTTGGTGGGTCTTTTGTTGTTGCTTTCTAGCAATATAGCATTGTGATCTGATATCATGCAGGGAATTATGTCAACCTTCCTAAATATGTGGAGGCAATCTTTGTGACCCATTATATGGTCTATTTTAGAAAATGTTCAATGGGCTGCTGAGAAGAAGGTGTCATCTGTGGATATGGGATGGAAAGTTCTGTAGATGTCTGTTAGGTCTAAGTGCTCTATGGTTTTGTTGAGTTCTCTTACTTCCCTGTTGAGTTCCTGTCAGGATGATCTGTCTATTACTGATAATGGGGTGCTGAAGTCCCCAGCTATGACGGTGTTGGTGGTTATTTATGTTTTATTGTCAAGTAGGTTTTGTTTTATGAACTGTGGTGTCCCTGTTTTTGGCCTTGAATCTTCTGGGCAGACCATGTACCACTATGGAATGTAACAATTCCTAACATATGCCTTTCCATTCTATTGTATTTTCATTAAAAAAAAAAAAACACCTCATTTTATTTTCTTGAATCATTACAGTAAGATACAGGTAAGATGTTTGTCTTGAGTCCTTTCTTCCATGATACAGCATCGGAATTTAGCGCTTACTGAGTAAGTCCCTACCAAGACATAGAAGAGTGAAGCTCAAATTGCTTGTCCCTCTTTTGTAGTCTTGGGTTGAAGAGAAATATTTCATTACAGGAGTTGGTGTCATTTGAAGACATAGCTGTGGACTTTACCCAGCAAGAGTAGCAGCACCTGGATGTTGTTCAGCAAAATCTGTACAGAGATGGGATGCTGGAGATCTACAGCAGCCTGGTGTTCTTGGGTGAGTTCAATGCCTCTGAGTCTCTGAGTAGCAATTACTTTCCTTTGGATTGATAAGTATAACTATCATAACTAATATTTGGTATTGTTTTGATATTGTACTCTTAAACTGACATACTTAATGGAGCATATTATATAGAACAGATTGGCTTTGCAGTACACACATACATAATCACCAGAATCTTTTCAGTCAGGCTTTGCTTGTATAGGAATCACTTAAAATGTAATGTCGCTATTTTGAATACTGATGTATGTGTGTTGCCAAATGCATACTTACTTACTTATGAGAGAGAGAGAAAGAAAGAGGGAGAGAGAGAGAGAGAGAATGGGCACACCAGGGCCTCAAGCCAGTGCAAACAAACTCCAGATTCATGCACAATCATGTGTACTGGTTTACCTGGGACCTGGGGAATTGAAATTCAGTCCTTTGGCTTTGCAGGCATGCACATTAACTGCTAAGCCATCTCTCCAACCCTTGCCAAATGCATACTAACTTTCTACTGTTCTATACAACATAAGAAGTTGTTTCTTCCAAATACACCCAGTTAATTTTAACCAGCTCATTGTATCCCTTTTCTTCTACTCATTTTCCATTGCAATTACTTGTTTTATTTTTTACCTTGTTATGTAAACTTGGACCTGTAGGTATAATGAGAACATGCAGGATTTTTTAAATTTATCATATTTCATTTACATCCCATGTCTTTTCTGGGGAGAAGTGAAATAAGACCTATTCACTCCAATTATAGCAGGATGTTATAGACCAAAGGAAAAATTATAAATTTCACCTCAGTGAGTGAGTTTATTAGTTAACTTGGAAAGCAAAGGCTTCTATCATGTACAATTTTACTACTAAATGAAAACCCAAATCAGTTTTTATTGATCTCTTTCCCTCACTCTCTCTCTCTCTCTCTCTCTCTTGTATTGTCCTTTGAGATAGGGTGTCACTGTAGCTCAGGCTAACCTGGAATTAACTATGTAGTCTCAGAATGGCCTTGTTGCAGTCATGTTTGCATTGCTGGTAGAAATCACAAGACCAAGAGCAGCTTGTGGGAAAAAGAGGTTGATTTTGACTTACAGACTCAATGTGAAGCTCCATGATGGCAGTGAAAAAAGGCTACTTGAGCAGAGGGTGGATATCATAACCTGACCAACATAAGATGGACCATAGCAACAGGAGAGCGTGCCAAACACTGGCATGGGGAAACTGGCTATAACACCCATAAGCTGGCACCCAACAACAGACTCCCTCCAGGAGGCAGCAATTCCCAAATTTCCATCATCTGAGAACCTAGCATTCAGAACACCTATGTTTATGGGGGACACCTGATTCAAACTACCACATTACACCCTTGGCCCCCATAAACTGATAACTATACATAAAATAAAATAAAATGCATTCAGTCCAACTTTAAAACTCCCCATAGTTTTTATCCATCCCAATGATGTTCAAACATCCCTATAGTCCAAGATCTTTTAACTGAGCCAATTATTAAACAAAAAAAACTAAAAGAAACCATAATGTCACAGAATAAACATTCATACTGCAAAAGATGGCATTGGGTATAGCAAAGAAATATTCAACTAATACAAGATTTTAAATAACCAGGGCAAACATCAAACTCTATAACTCCAAGTCCAACAAGTCTACTAAATGACAAATCTCCAAGTCCAATAATTCTAACCAGCAACAAGTCTCTGGAGTTTCAACCCCTCCAGCTGGGCTACTCACAATCCTCGAAAACTTCACTGGACCCAGCAGCTCTCCTTGGCAGCCATCTTGTTGTCCCGGCATCTCCACTGGGTCTCCACTGCAACTCAAGTTTCATCCTCATGGCCCCATGGGGTCTCCATGCAGGCAACCAGCAGACCTGCTTTACACTGCCCATGGCTATTTCCAAAACACAAGACCATGTTGCAAACTCAATGACACTCTCTTTTGTCCCTCCATATTTCTATTAGATTTTTATCTTTTCGGTTCCTACCCAGCAGGAAGGTTTCTATGGTACCAATTCATTTTTGATTATCTTTGTGTATATCTGCTCCCTAAGCCCTTATATCCTTCTTGTCTGTCATTTGACATGCTTCTTAGCAACTCAAGCTCTTCCAGTTTAGGAACCACAGATGAAAGCGAACATGTGATGTTTGCCTTTCACTGCTTGTGTGAGTTAATTTATGTGATTGTTTCATGTCTGGCTTATTTTATTCATCTTGTCCAAAGCCTCCTGTTTCTGAATGCAGAGCTTGCATGGATTCAAATATTTTTGAGTCTCTACATCCCTGAATGACTTGTGGTTATATGCCTGAATGGTACTGCAGTTTCCACTGGATCTAGAAAATTGAATTTAGGCTTCTTCAGCACCACATGCTTACAGAGGAACATTATTTATCTACTGAACCATCAATACACTTATAGTGTACAATATTTTTATGTGCTATTCTTCCTTATTTTCTATTACATTCAGGAATTTTGCACCTGTATTCATCAATTGTTAGTGGGTCTATACTTTTGATGTTGTATCTACATTTTCCAAATCACTTTAATGCTGATCTGAGTTTATACCTGAGAACTTGCCAGTCACTGTAAGGACTGTTCTTTTATAACTGACTTTTTGTTTTGCTCTTGAATTTGCTATTCAGATGTGGTAAGATTCCTGTGAGCCTTGCCAATTTTTTCCCATAATAGAAAACTATTTCATGTAAACTATTTTTACTTTGTTTGTTTTATGTTGGAACATGGTTTTTATATACATTCACATACTAACAGCAATTCCTTCCTTATATTTTTCCAGTTTCTTAATTTGCATGATTAATTTATGCAATCTTGGCTCTACATTATTGATTTGTTTCTGAATCCGTTTTACTGTTTTATTTTATTTATTCACTTCTTCAGTTGAACTCTTTTTCCATTTTCTTTCTCTCTTTTTCTTTAAATGACCACTCTTTTTTTAGCCACCTCCCACAAATGTCATTTGTTGTCTTTCTAGTTTTCATTATGTTCCACTTTATGGTCATTTAAAGTCAGTAAGTGTAAATTCATTTATTTTTTATTATTTGTATGAGCTGGGTCTTGTGGTGCCAGTTTTTGTCCTAGAACATGAGAGGCTGAGGTTGAAGGGTCTTCATGAGTATGAGGACAGCCTGGAGATACAGCATCTGTTCTTGGTCTACCTGGGCTAGTCTATACCAGGTAAAAAACAACAACAACAAAATGTCATTGTCTTGCTGTTCCATGTCACTTGATGGAGATATTTTCAATGTCACTTCAGGGAAAGTTTATTTAATGAACACCCAGAGTATAAAGTTTCTCTAGGCTAACTTTACATTTCAACCAGTAGAGATCTATGGTAGACATGTGGCTGTTATTTTATGGGAGTCTACATGATATAACATATTGGCACAATTTGTACATTGTTTCCCAATTACAAGGAACTGTATGACCAAACCAGATTCAGTCTTCAAGCTGGAGCAAGTCAATGCTCACTTTTCATCAGAAAACTCATATAACATTACATATGAGAAAATTTGTACAAGTCTTAAAGAATAAAAACTCAGCTTATTCATCGGGCGTGGTGGCGCACGCCTTTAATCCCAGCACTCGGGAGGCAGAGGTAGGAGGATCACCATGAGTTCAAGGCCACCCTGAGACTACAGTTAATTCCAGGTCAGCCTGGACCAGAGTGAGACCCTACCTTGAAAAAAAAACAAAACAACTCAGCTTATTCATCCCTAGAACTGTCTATATATCTTGTCCATTGAAAAAAGGAAAGCTCTGAGCAAACTTGTCCAAATTTTACATCAGAGATTGCCTGCATATAATGCTTAAGAATCTGAAAAAAAAAAAACCTACACTTTATGCTTTAAGTCATAGTTTAGTGAATTTTGAAAAACATGCAGACTTTATTCTTTTAGAATTGGTTTGTGGGATGTACATGGAAGGACTTAGAATTTTGGACTTGAGGAACCATGCAGTGATGTAACAAAAGCTTGATGGGCAATTGTGGTATGTTACAAAAATATGTTATAAAAAGCTAAAAGCAGTATGAGGTGTGGGGCATTTTATGTAATAACCACTTCTTGTGTTCTGATGACTTCCTGGGTACTGGTGGGAGAGTGTTGAATGTAAATAGAATCATCTGTTGCTGGCACATTAGCAATCTTAAGGACCATGGACCACTTGCTTTACATTAAAACAAGGGAGAGAGTGCCTGAGGTGATTCCACTCTGAACAACTAAATTGTAGATAGGGTTTTCACTCTTGCATAGGCTTACCTGGAATGCACTATGTACTCTCAGCCTGATGTTGATCTCACAGCAATTGTTCTGTTGCAGTCCAGTTTGCATTGCTGGTAGAAATCATCCAACCAAGAGCAGCTTGTGAGAAAAAGGTTTATTTTGGCTTACAGGTTCAAGAAAAGTTCCACAATGGCAGGGGAAAACAATGGATGGTATGAGCAGAGGGTGAACATCATCTCTTGACCAACATAAGGTGGACAATAGCAACAGGAGAGTGTGCCAAAGACTTGCATGGGGAAACTGGCTATAACACCCATGTGGTGGTTTGAATAGAATAGATGGCCCCTAATATATTCAGTTGTTTATTTGTTTGTAGTTTGCATCTTTAGCCACCTGGCTGGAGGCAGTGTTACTGGGTGGATCTTAAGGTGTGGTGGTGGGTTTTAGGTTTCAATGTAAAGATATGCAAAGTGGGCCTAGCTGGAGTTCCTAAAGTGTGCTGTGGCTTTTGACCTTTAGGCTTGTACTTTTCTCTTTCTCCTTAGTCTTTTGAAGGCAAGCCAGCTTCTTTTGCCATTTATGGAACTTTCCCTGGATCTGTAGGCTTCAATAAATATCCCTTCCTCATAACTGTTCCTGGTCCGGAAGTTCATCTCAGTGAACCCGAAGCTGTTTGCTACAACCCATAAGGTCACCCCTAACAAACACTCCCCCCAGAAGGCATTAATTCCCAAATCTCCATCAACTGGGAACCTAGCATTCAGAACACCTAAGTTTATGGGGGACACCTGGATCAAACCACCACATTCTGCCCCTGGCCCCCATAAACTGATATCCATACATGATGCAAAATATAATGCATTAAGTCTGACTTTAAAAGTCCCCATAATTTTTAACCAATTCTGATGACGTTCAAATATCCCCATAGTCCAAGATTTTTTAACTGAGTAACCTCAAAAAACCCATAATGGCACAGAATGAACACATTAGGCATAGCAAAGAAATATTCTACCAAAACAAGATTTAAAACAACCAGGACAAACATCAAACTTTGTAACTCCAAGTCCAACAACTCTACTAAATGACAAATCTCCAACTATGATAATTCTAACCAGCAACAAGTCTCTGGCATTCCAATTCTGTCCCTCTAGCTAGGCTACTCACAGCACTGGAAAACTTGATTGGGGCTGGCAGCTTTCCTTTGCAGACATCTTGTGGTTCCAGTGTCTCCACTGGGTCTCCACTGCAATCCACAGATCATCCTCCTGGCCCCATGGGGTCTTCTTTTTTTTTTTTTTAATTTTTTTTTTGTTCATTTTTTATTAATTTATTTGAGAGTGACAGAGAGAGAGAAAGAGACAGAGAGAATGATTGAGAAATGGCGCGCCAGGGCTTCCAGCCACTGCAAACGAACTCCAGACACGTGCGCCCCCTTGTGCATCTGGCTAATGTGGGTCCTGGGGAACTGAGCCTCGAACCAGGGTCCTTAGTCTTCACAGGCAAGCGCTTAACCGCTAAGCCATCTCTCCAGCCCCCATGGGGTCTTCTTGCAGGCATCCAGCAAACCTGCTTCACACTGCCCATGGCCATTTCCAAAACACAGGGCTGTGTTGCAAACTCAATGACACTCTCTTCCTGCCATGGACTGACTCTCAGGGAGATCAGGACCGAGGGAGAACAAGGGCGAAGGCTCAAGGAGAACTCTGGATTCGGTGAGGAAATGACAGACAGACACACTCTAAGTTGAATATGCTGCTGCGATTTACTGAAGTTTTCATTAAGGTTTTATACAGATTGAACAAGTGATCTCAAGAATTATTAATCTAAACAATCTTAAGTATTGTTCTATTGTGAGCATACATGCAGTGTTACCCATTTTCTGAGAAGCACGTCTCGCACCATTGACCACAACATTATATGAACAGAAACTAGGGCAAAAGGTGCAAGGTGAATAACAGGTTACTTATTTCTTATACCCCAAGGACTGTCATGCCCCAAGGACTGTCATGCCCCAAGGAGTGTCATGCCCCAAGGACTGTCATGCCCCAAGGACTGTCCCAAACCATCTTTTCTCCACTTATTAAATCATTTATATAATCCTCATATTCATTATAAAAGTGTTTCCATCCAAAAGACCACCAATATTTTAAGGCTGGTGTAATACTTTCCTGAAATTCTCTTCTTTCTTGTTTATTGTATAAACACCAAGGCTTACGCTTCCTTGCTAAGCGTTCCATAAATGGAAGAGAATGCCATAGCCTCCTTTTTCCTTCATAATTCACCCATCTATTACCAAATTCATCATATCCTCCCTCATAGGGGAGTGGATCTAAGTAGTTTCCAGCTCTAGGAGTCCACTTCGGTGGTGTCCACCATCTGCCCTTGATCAAGTACTGAACCTATCCCCCAGGAAGTTTCCTGGTGGGAATGCCTAAGTTTTGCAACTCCTTTTCTGCAGAACTGTCATGCTTCTTATGAACATTACCGATCAACATTTCTACTTTCATTTTCTCAGGCTCAGTATCGTTCTCAAATATCATAAGCTGTTTTTGCTCTACACCATCAAAAAATTGTCCTAAAGTTAATTTTTTATTCTTAGTAGAATTATACATTCCCTCCATTGCCCTAATTATAGGAGGGGCACATTCAATGCTCAGATTGTTCCTTGTACTCTGATTGCGTGCATGATTACTAGTAAGCGTTGAATTAGCTGTTCTTAGACAAACAACTAGAAGGAAGCAGGAAAGAAACAGAGCGCAGAAAACAGCCCATTGGCGCCAGCAATCGGGTCTTCATGACTTCATGGGCAGCAGGAACCATTACAGTAACTGACTGCCAAGGGGTCACCGGGGGCATCCCTCCGAGGAGTGCTGGCCCTCTGTCCTCAGCTCTCTTCCAGTGTAGAGGCATCTTTGCTACACAGGCGAGGTCGCCGTGGACGTAGCATCTTCCCTGCATTTCTTATACTGCACAATACCAGATAGGGCTCCAATTTGTTAATCCAGGGGGAATAAGGCGGGCTTTGAAGAACAGGACACTCCTTGAGCCCTCAGACCCCTCCCAAAGAGTCTACATTCTTCCTGTTGCCCCATTGTATGTCAGATGGCCCAGTCTCAGAGGTTGTAATTTCAGTAGCAGCTGAATGGAAAGCAGTTTACCCAAAGATTTTTCTTTCTGTGCCATATCCCTCTGCTCACACCAGTTAATTTCTATGCAAAGCAACCCTCCACAACTTCTCAGGACATGGGCATAACAGCAAGCCTCACACAAACTGCTAGTCCAGTCCAAGTAAAGCTCTTTATTACCCTCATAACTTAGCTTCACAGTCCATAGTTCTTACTGCATTCAGGTCATTCAACTCTGACCAGAACAGTCCATCAAGATGTACTTACAGCACTGCAAGGCATCTCTTAGGCCAAGGTTTCAAATCCTTCCACATCCCTCTTGAAAATCAGCTCCAAAAGGCCAAATCCACACAATCATGTGTCTAGCAGCAATCACGTTTTCATGATGGTAGCCAATCTGACAGGAGTGAGATAGAATCTTAATGTAGTTTTATTCTGCATTTCCCTGATGACTAGGGATGTAGAATATTTTTTAGATGCTTATATGCCATTCGTCCTTCTTCTCTTGAGGACTCTTTATTTAGTTCCATAGCCCATTTTTAATTGGCTTGTGTGATTTCTTATTTAATTTTTTGAGTTCTTTGTATATCCTCAATATTAAGCCGCTTTCGATGATAGCTGGCAAAGATTTTTTTTCCAGTTCTGTAGGTGGCCTCTTTGCTTTATTCACAGTGTCCTTTGCTGTGCAAAATCTTTGTAATTCATGGGGTCCCAATGGTGGATCTGCAGTTTTATTGCCTGGGAAACTTGGGTTATATTCAACAGGTCTTTGCCAAGACCAAGTTGTTTAAGGTTTTCCCCTACTTTTTCCTCTAGCTGTTTCAGAGTTTCAGGTTTGAAGTTAAGGTCTTTACTCCATTAGGACTTAATTCTTATGCATGAAGAGAGAGAAGAATCTATTTGCATCCTTCTACAGATACATACCCAGTTTCCTCCATTTGTTGAAGAGGCTGTCTTTTCTCCAATGGGGATTTTTGGCATTTTTGTCAAATACAGGTGGCTATAGCTACCTGGACTTACACCTGGCTCTTCTGTTCTGTTCCATTGATCAACATCTCTGCTTTTGTGCCAGTATCTTGCTGTTTTGTTACTATGGCTCCATAGCATAGATTAAAATTGGGTATGGTGATACCAACAGCCTTTTTTTTTTTTTTTTTTTTTCCCCAGTATTGTTTTAGATATTCAAGATTTCTTTGTAGTTCTAAATGAGTTTTTGGATTTTTTTTTTCTATTTTCATGATGAATTCTTTTGGAATTTTGATGGGGATTGCATTAAATTTGTAGGTTGCTTTTGATAAGATTGTCATTTGAACAATATTGATTCTTCTGATCCAAGAACAAGGGATGTTTTTCCACTTCCTTGTGTTTTCTGCAATTTCTCACTTGAGTGTTTTAAAATTTTTATTGTAGAGATCCTTCACTTCCTTGGTTAGGTTTATTTCAAGGTACTTTTTTTTTTTTTTTTGGACACAATGGTGAATGGGAGCGATTGTCTGATTTCATCCTCTGTGTGTTTGTTGTTAGCATATAGGAAGGCTACTGATTTCTGTGTATTTATTTTATATCCTGCTACCTAGCTATAGGCATTTGTAAGCTCTAACAGCTTGCTGGTAAAGTCTTTAGAGTATTTTATGTGTAGAATCATGTCATCTGCAAATAATGGTCTATAATTTTCTTCTTTTGTTCTGTCTTTGCCTGGTTTTGGTGTCAGGGTGATGCTGGTTTCATAGAAAGAGTTTGGGAGGATTGCTTTTTTTCCTATTTAATGGAAAAGTTTAAGAAACAATTGTGTTAGTTCTTCCCTAAATTTGCTAAAAGTCTGCTAAAATTCACCAGGTAGTCAATCTCGGCATGGATTGTTTTAGTTGGGAGATTTTTGATAACTGCTTGGATCTCCATACTCATTATAGGTCTACTTAAGTGATTAATCTCATCTTTATTTAATTTAGGTAGGTCATATAAATCAAGGAAATCATTCATTTCTTTCAGAATTCATAATTCTGTATATGTTTTTATAGTATGTCTCTATGATTGTTTTTTAATTTCTCTGGTATCTGTTGTGATACTGCCTTTTTCATCTCTAATTTCATTAATTTGTCTCTCTTCTCTCTTTCTTTTGGTCAGATTTGCTAAGGGTTTATCAATCTTGTGTATCCTTTCAAAGAACTAACTCTTTGGTTCATTGAATCTTTGAATTGCTTTTTTGTTTGTTTGTTTCTATGTCATTAATTTATTTATTTCATAAAAATATACTATTTTATTTGCAAATTGAAAAATTAAAAGGCCAGAACTGAGCTACTCAGATCCCCATAATCCAAACTGCTGTGTGAACAGAAATTTGTGTCAGCTAGTTTTGCTTGTAGGCAACACACTGGGCAAATTTCTTTGATCTGGTATCAAAGAAAAACTGTCTTGTTCAGTCATATTGGTTGAGCTCCAGCATAGGGTTATGGCAAGTTTCCTCTTACATAGACAAATAGTTATACTGGAAACATTGTTCTGGATGATTACTTTGCATATATATATATATATATATATATATATATATATATATATATATATATATATGTAAAATTCATAGCTCTGCTCTCCATCATATCCCTTCCCTCTGTCCATTAACCTCTCTTTTAATTTGATGTCATCATCTTTTTCTCCTATTATGAGGGCCTTGTGTGGGTATTTCTAGACACTGTGAGGTCTTAGATATCGAAGCCAAATTCTGTCTGGACAGATATGTGTAGGGAGTGGTACCCTTCCTTTGGATCTTACATTCTTTCCACCACCTCTTCCTCAGTGGACCCAGAGCCTTGGAGGGTGTGAAATATTTCAGTGCTGGACACTCCTCCAGCCCTTCTTCTCTGCACTCTGTTGCTTTTGGGACATCCCAGTGGTCATCGCCATCTGAAAAGAGAAACTTCTCTAACCAGAAGTGACAGTAACATTAATATATGAATATGAACATTCAGAGTAGTCATTTCAGGGCAATTTGGTAAGAGTACTATATGCATTTATCCAGACAAGAGCAGGCTTTATATCCCTGAGTCTCATGACCTCTCCTGCCATAGGCTTTTGATTAGGTTTTTAGTACCAGGCACGTATTCCCTCCCACAGAGTGGGCCTTCAGTCCAATTAGAGAGCAGTTGGTTTCCCCCAGAGCAGACATGCCACTATTGCACTCATTCAGGCCTTTGTCCTGTCTGGCCAAACTTGAAGTTTCAAGTGTCCACTGTTTGCACCACTGATGATTTCTGTCTCCCATAAGACTGCATACAGTGCAGCCTTTTCTAGCTTTCAGTTGTCTGGGCTACAAGGAGAAGGTTTTCTGCTCAGCACCACCTTGATTTCTCAGTGACTTTGCTGCTCAGGCATGTGATGTCTTCAGCAATAGGGTGTTACCATCTCTTTCTCATGGGAAACAAAGTGCCTTGGCAATAGCCTGTACTGTTTTCTAGGCAACATAGACCTCCCTGGCCAATGACTCACTGGGTGGTATCCCATCCCAGGCACTGAAAACTTTCACATAACAATCTATGGCTTATTGATGTGCCATTATTTTTAAAAATTAGATTTTCATATGTCATATTCAGAATATCTTGAATTTTGATTTACTCTCCCCTCCCATCTTTTCTTTATACAATCTCTTCCCCTGACCTCACTTCGGCCTTTCCCCTCCCTGTGATCTGATCTTCTACTTACATATATACAATACCATCTTCTTAAGACCTTTGCTCTCCTTCTTTTCGACCATAAAACCTACAAGCTCACATGGAGTTATCAGGTCATCTGGGAAACAGATTTAAGCCCCTCTGAACAGGAATTAGTAGGAAATCAGATAAATTTTTGTTGTTGTTTACTAATTGCCTGTTGAGAGGGAAGTAAAGCTGTTCCCCAGCTTTAAGTTTTATGGCTGTAAGGTTGTAAGTTTTATGGTCCACAAGAATTTTTCCATGATGGTCAGTGGTTCATAAATCCTTCAGTTATGTTGAAGTGTTATGACATGGTGGTAAGGAGTATTCTAAGCCATTGTTCCTCCAAAGAGACTGGTTGATTCATTCATGGCCCCATGGAGTAAATAAAGGAAGAAATACCAGTAAAGGTAAATAAGCAGAAATGGATCTTCAGAAGACTTGAGAGGAAAATAAAATACTATCAAGAATCAGCCACACTAGGGAGGATGAGAACAGGGAAATTTTTCTACAAAATTTACAACTGGGAAGTATGTGTTTCAGAGATTCTTTTTCCTTTTAGTGTAGTTTCCTTTTGTCCTGATGAAACATAAAAATGTTTTACTTACACAGATACATGGACAAAAGTCATCTTGGATCTGCCAATTATGGTACCTTTCTTTGGTATTTGGTATTGAATTATTTAAAATGGACCAATAATCCTAACTGGTTATGCATATTAGAAAACCATAGGAATTATAACCCAGAGAAACAGATGTTTCAGTTAGTCACAAAGATGCCTGTTTACATGCAGAAAGACAGTGAATTGATTATTCTGTGGGGCACATATTCCCAAAGATTAATATGCTCTTGACAGACAGCAATCAATTCTCCTTAACTGCTGAATTTGAAGTTCTGATAATACAAGTGTAGTGCTCAGGAACTTCAGTTTCTGTTCATTTTGTATGCTGAATTGGCACAGTTTACTCTTCAGAAAAATGGTACAAATCAGAGCCACCAAGAAGATAATTCCCTGGATTATATTATGTTTATTAGCCCCCAAACCCTGGCTCTGACCTTATAAAACCTTTCTTTATGTGGAAAGACATTTACAAGTGACATATAACCAATATAATGTCATTTTGACATTATAACCAATGTCAAAATGACAGTTGCAGGTGAGAAAAACAAGTTTTGTCTATAAAAAGAGACATTAACTTAGAAAAAAAGTTAATTAAAATTAAGTGACTAATAATTAAAAGCATTTCATTTACTTAGTATAGGCAAAAGATTTGGAGACATGAAAGGTTTTCAAACTAAAACAAAAGATTTGATGATTTTTGTCATTTTATATTACCACAAAATTATGAGCTTTGTCTCATTCAACCTATTATTTTCTGTTGAAATGATTTTCCCTACTAAATGAAGTTTTATCTAAAATGAATGATAAGAAATCAAAACAATGCATGCATACAGAGGAATTGATGAATTATATCAAAACAGCAAGTGTGTTCATTGGGAAAACATAGAAGTTTAACATCCAGGCACAACTCTAAATGGGCATTGTTGAAGGCTTCCCTAAAAAAAAAAAAAAAAAAAAAAAAAAGGAAAAAAAAAGGGATAATAATATTTTAAAGGAAGAAATCTTGTGAACAAAATAACATACAATTAGGGATTAATTAATTAAATGTTAATCTGAAGTTCCGTTTGAAAATGACTTTTATGAACATCAATAGAAGTATAGCAGTATCTAACAGTAAAATTAGATTTGCTAACACTTGAATTTTGGTTATGGGAATTTAGTATTTCCTAATTAACAATACCCTCTAATAACGTAATTTTAACCAGTTCAATATCGCTTAACATAGAGGTATATGGGACCAGTCCTGTGGTTTGAAGAAAATATTTCTTTTTAATGTTAATAAAGTTAGGTCAATCTTTGTTAGCCTTTGAGCCTAATTGATATCACTATATCATCCCCTTTAAGAGTTAGAACCATGATAATTTGGAGAATGGATGCTTATTCAATTACACTTTTCTACACTGGAAATTGATAATAAGGAGTTATAAAATCTGTACTCTAATTGGCTAGGACTTGAACAAATAACAGGAAACCCAGAAAGTCAATTATAGTTAAAAATAACTTTTACATTGTTATGTCATGGCATTAGGATTTTAGCTTTGCAGCATAAAATATATAAACCTGTAAGGTAATATGTAATGTGTCCTGATAGCAAAATTTACACATTGATCTGATTCTAAAGAATGTTTCGAGAGTGTCTGATAAATGTTAATATATAATGTACAATTATTGTGTTACAGAGGTCAATGATTATAACAAGAAAAATAATATGCTGACTTTGGTAAACTGGTGGAAATAAAGTATACAGAGTACTGCTTCAGAAAATAACATTTAAATTAAGCTTGATAAAAGACCAATATACATAAATGTAGCTTAATATTTGGAGACATTTATAATTTTGATAGAAAGATAACAGATATTAAAAGTTGTTTGTGAGGATGATTAAATGATAACACCTTGGGCTGGAGGAATGTCTTAGTGGGTAAGTATGAAAATTTGAAAGAAGTGGATGATTTTGTTGATTCATATGACCTACAAAAATTAAATCAAGATAAAACAATGAAATAGACATACCACAAGTACAAATAGCTAAGCAGTTATATAGTCTCTGAACTACAAAAAGTCCAGGCCCAGATGGATTCACCTTCATGGAAGAACTAACACTAATGCTTCTCAATCTTTTTCATAAAATAGCACATGAAGTAATTCTACCAACTCCTTCTATGAAGCCAAGCATCATCCTGATATCAAAACCAGACAATGACAGAAGAAAAGGGTAAATTATAGACCAATCTTCCTCATAAATAGAGATGAAAAAAATTCTCAACAAAACATTGGCAAACAGAATACAAGAATATATCAAAAATACCATTCACGATAACTGTGATGGTTTGATTCAGATGTCCCCCATAAACTTGGGTGTTCTGTAGCTCGGTTCCCAGCTAATGAAGATGTGGGAATTAATACCTCCTGGAGAGAGTGTATTGTTGGGGGCAAGCTTATTTTTAACCATCCCTGCATCCCTGCGGTAAAGCCTACTTGATCAAGATGGATAATACTTTGATGTGTTGTTGAATTCAGTTTGCAAGGACTTTGTTCAGGATCTTTGCATCTAAGTTCATTAGGAATATAGGCCTGTAGTTTTCTTTTCTTGTTGCGTGTGCATCTGGTTTTGGTATTAGGGTGATCCTAGCTTCATAAATGGAGTTGGTGAGGATTCCCTGGCATTCAATTATGCAGAACAGTTGGAGAAAAAAATTGTTTTCAGTTGATCTATGAAGGTTTGATAGAATTCAGCTGAGAAGCCATCTGGTTCTGGTCTTCTATTTTGGGGGAAGTTTTTGAATAACTTTTCAATCTCTATGGATATAATAGGTTTGTTTAGGAGACTAATCTGTTCTGAGTTCAGTTTGAGTAGATGGTATATGTGTAGGAATTCATTCATTTCTTCCAGATTATCTAACTTTGTGGAGTAAGGATTTTTGTGAGTATTCCCTGAAGATTCTTCCAATTACTTTGATGTCTGTTGTGATCTCTCATGTCTCCTTTTTCATTTCTGATTTTGTTAATTTGAGACCTGGAGACTTTTTTTTTTTTTTTTTTTTGATCAATGTGGCCAGGTGTTTATCAGTGCAGTTTATTTTTTTTCAAAGAACCAGCTCTTCATTTGATTTTTTTTTATTGTTTCCTTAGTTAGTTTCCAATTCATTAATTTCTGCTCTGATCTTGGGCATTTATTTCTGTCTGAAGTTCTTTAGGTTGGATTCTTCTTATTTTTCTAGTGCTTTTAGGTGGACAGTCAGGATATTGTTTTGGGATCTCTCTGTCTTTGTAATAAAAGGATTTAAGGGTATGAATTTTACCCTTATGACTACCATCAATGTGTTACATCACATTTTGTAGGCTGTGTTTTCATTATCATTCAATTCCTAGAACTGTACAATTTCTTTTTGGTTTCTTCTATGACCTATTCATTGTTTAAATGTGTGTTTTTTTAGTCTCTCACAACTGGTGGAGTTATTGATGTGTCTCTTGTTGTTAATTTCTATCTTTATACATGGTGATGTGACATGATACAAGAATTTACTTCAATATTCCCGAATTTATGAAGGCATACTTTTTGGCCTAATATGAGGTCAATTTTGAAAAAGGTTCTATGGGCTGCTGAAAAGAACGTTCTGTAGAGTTTGCATGGAAAGTTCCATTAGGTCTACTTGATCTATGATGTTGTTAAGTTCTATTATTTCCCTGTTTATATCTGCTTGGATGATCTGTGTTTAACAATAGTGAAGTACTGAAGTCTCTGATGGTGTTCGTGTTTATTTCTGTTTTATTGTTGAGCAGATTTTGCTTTATAAACTGTGGTACCCCTGTGTTTGGTGCATATATATGTATGAATGTGATATGTTCGTGTTGGATCATGCCCTTGATGACTAAGAAGTGGCCTTCTTTGTCGTTTTTGATTATTATTGCTTTGAAGTCTATTTTATCAGATATTAATATAGAAACACTCACTTTTTTATTTCCATTTGCTTCGTATATCATTTCACAACCCTTCACCATGAGGAGGTGTCTATCTTTAGTGGTGAGGTGAGTTTTTTGAAGACAGCAGATAGAAAGGTCCATGTACCAATTACTTCCATAACTGGAAAGAGCAGCAGTTTAACATTATTTTTCTAGGGCAAGAATCATATCTTAAGTATCAATATATACATAAGCAATGAATTTACTTAAAAAAAAACCTTGACAGAGACTGATTATACATAGCTTAAGAATAAAGTCAAATATGGTAATTGTTGAGTTAACCTAGCCTGATTCTAATATACCTCAGAGACATTATTACAAATGCAAAGTAATTTTGAACTGTTTTGTGGCTGAAAGAAACATTTATGGCTGTTATATTAAGCTAAGACAAACTATAGTAACACTGTTTGTATATAGCAGTTTTCTCTAGGATATGGGGAGCTTTTTCAGTTTCCTAAGAACAAAGACACAATGACCATATCACCATTTTATGACTTAGATTATAACCTCAATGATAATAATTTAGCAAAAGCACCATGAACAAGACAGGAATCATCTTAAAATTACAGTGTTTTAGCTAGGTGTTTTGGTGCATGCCTTTAATTACAGCATTTGGGAGGCATAGTTAGGACCAGTGTGAGATTGTGGCCAGCCTGGGACTACAGAGTGAGCTCCAGGTCAGCCTGAGCTGTTTGTTGTGGGAGATCTAGTTGGTCTCTCTGATCAACAGTTCATTGTGGATATAGACCACATCCTGGTACAGGGAATTACAGGCTAGCACCAAGAAAAAAGAGAAAGCCAGAGAAGAAAAAGAAACAGAAGAAATTTGAGGTTAGGTTTCATCTCACTCTCTCTGGGCCCCTTAGAGTCAGAAGATCGCTTTAAGGCAACTTGAAGGCTCCACCTTTTAGGCTGATTTCCAGGATATAGTATCCTCTAGGACCAGTTCAATTTGTGTAGCACCAGTTCAATTTCCGTTCAGATTTTGTGTTCCCCCACTCCCACCTTTTCCCTTTTCCAGAACCCTATCCTCCCTGATGTCCAAGCATCAAGGTGCTATTCAGTTATGTCAGAAACTTGGACTGACACAGGCTAGGAACTGCAGATAAGTGAGATTGTACAATGATTGTCTTACTGTGATTGTGTGAGTTCTCTTAAAATGATCTGTTCCAAGTTCATCCATTTTTCTAAAATTTTTAATATGTCATTTCTTCTTTCTGTGGAGAAGAATTCCATTGTGTAAGTATACCACATGTTGGTTATCCATTCTTCCAATGACGGGCACCTGGGTGGATTCCAGTTTTTAGCTAATATCAATTCAACAGCTGTAAACATGGTTGAGCAAATATTTCTGAACAGAGATTTGGAGGTTTTAGTGTAAATACCCAGTAAGGGAATAAAAGGGTCTGCTGATAACTCTATATTCATCCTTTTGAGGAGTCTCCAAATTGATTTCAACAGTGGTTGTACCAGCTTACATTCTCACAGTGAGTGAGGATTCCTATTGCTCCACAGCCTTGCCAACCTTTGTTTTCATTTGATTTTTTAATGTTTGCTATCCTTACTACGGTAAGGTGGAATTTCACAGTTTTTTTTTTTTTAATTTGCACTTCTTTAATGAAAAGGGATGTTGAACATTTTCTAAAACGTATGTTAGCCATTTGTAATTGTAACCTCTGAGAACTCCCTATTTAGTTCTCTGCCCCACTTTTAGAGTGGGTTGTTTGATTTTTTAATTGTTTCATTTTTTGAGTTCTTTGTAGATTCTAGATATTAGGCAGTCTTATAGCTGACAAAGATTTTCTACCATTCTTGGGTAATCTGTTGGCTCTGCTTATGGTATATTTCTCTGTGCAACAGTTTTTAGCTTCATAAGATCCCATAGATTTAATGCTCCTTTAATTTCCTAGGATGTTGGGGTTTTGTTCAGGAGGTCTTTTACCAGTCCTATATTGTGGAGAGTGCCTTCTATTTTTTCTTCCAGTACATGAAGCATTTCAGGTCTTATATTGAGGTCTTTAGTCCATTTGATTTTTGTGTATGGCAAAATTAATGGGTCTAATTTTATTTTTCTACATATGTTCATCCAATTTGTCAATCACCATTTGTTGAAAATACTTTCTTTTCTTCACTCTACATTATTGGTAGCTTTGTCAAAGATCAAGCAGCTGTTGTTGCTTGCCCTAAATTCTGATTCTTCAATTTTCTTCCATTGGTCTATGTTTCTGTTTTTCTTCTAGTACCAGGCTGTTTTTGTCACTATGGCTTTGTAATATATCTTTAGATCAGGTATGGTGATACAACCAGAGGTGTTACTTCTGTTTATTATATGCTTGGTTATGTGAGGCCTTCTACCATTTCATATGAATTTTGACATCATTTTTTTCAATCACAGTGAAGAATGATTCTGGTATTTTTATTGTTGTTGTGTTAAATCTGTATATTGCTTGTGGTAGAATTGTCATTTTCACAATATTAATTCTGCCTATCCAGGAACATGGGAGGCCCTTACATCTTCTTAAGTCTTCCTCTACTTCTTTCTTGATTGTTTTTATATTTTCATTATATAGTTCCATCATATCATTTGTTAGTGTTATTCCAAGGTATTTCATTTTTTTTGATTGCTATTGAAAATGGAACAGCCTCACTGATTTCTTTCTCTATATATTTGTCCTTTGTATATAGAAAAGCTACTGATTTTTGTACATTGCTTTTGTATCCTGCCATGTTGCTGAAGGAATTTATCACCTGTAGAAATTTTTGGATGGAGACTTATATATAGAATCATGCCAACTGAAAATAGGGCTAACCTGACTTCTTCCTTTCCAATTTGAATCCCTTTTATTTCCTTCTCCTGTCTTATTGTTTGGGCTAGTACTTCTAGTACTATGGTGAAGAGCAGTAGTAAGTGGGCACCCCTCTTTTGTTTCCAATCGGAGTGGGAACTCCTTGAGTTTTTCTCCATTAAGAATTATTTGGGCTTTAGGAGCTTTATATATAACTTTTATTGTGTTGAGATATAAACCCTCCATGACTATTCTTTCCAGTTTTTGATCATGAGTGGTGTGGTATTTTGTCAAAGGCCTTCTCTGCATCACTTGAGATGATCCGGTGGTTCTTATGATTGAGTTTGTTTATATGGTGTATTATGTTGACTGATTGCCATATGTTAAACCATCCCTGCATACTAAGATGAAGCCTACGTGGTCAAGGTGGATAATTCTTTTGATGTGTTGTTGAATTCAGTGTGCAGGGATTTTGTTCAGGATATTTTCATCTTAAGTTCATTAGGGATATAGGCCTATAGTTTTCTGTCCTTGCTGCTTCTCTGTCTGGTTTTGGTGTTAGGGTGACCTTATCTTCATAATAGGACTCAGAGAAGATTCCCTGGTCTCCAATTATGTTAAATAATCTGAGAAAAATTGGCATCAATTCTTCTATGAAGATATGATAGAATTCAGCTGAGAAGACGTCCTGTCAGGGACTTTTCTTTTTGGGGATGTTTGTGATTACCTTTTCAATCTCCATGGATGTGATAGGTTTGTTTAGGAGACTAATCTGCTGAGTTTAGTTTTGGTAGTTGGTATGTGTCTAAGAATTCATCCATTTCTTCCAGATTATTTAATTTGTGTAGTAGAGATTTTGGAAACATTCCCTGATGATTCTTTCAGTTTCATTTATGTGTGTAGTGATCTCTCCTTATTCATTTCTGATGTTTTAATTTGAGACTTCTCTCTTTTTTTGCTTGATCACCTTGGCCAGGGGTTTGTCAATCTTCTTCATTTTTCCAAATAACAAGCTCTTTGCTTCCTTAGTTTTTAAAATTGTTTCTGAGTTTCCAATTCATTAAGTTCTGCTTTAATCTTGCCTATTTCTTTCCATATGGAACTCTTTTTGTTGGATAATTCTTGTTTTTCAGAGCCTTTAGGTGTACAGTCAGTTTATTGATTTTTGATCACTCTGTCTTTGTATTGAAGGCATTTAGGGCTATGAATTTTTTCTTTATGAATGCCTTCATTAAGTCCCCTAAGTTTTGGTAGGTTGTGTTTTCATTATCATTCAAATTTAGCATTTTTACAATTTCTTTTTTGATTTCTGCCATGACTCATTCATTGTTTAAAATTGTGTTGTTTAGTCTCCAGGAGTTGGTGGAGTTCTTGATTTGTCTCTTGTTGTTAAATTATAGCTTTAAAGCATTGTGATCTGACATGATGGATGAAGTTACTTCAAATTTCCTGACTTTATGAAGGCATGTTTTATGGCTTAATATATGGTCAATTTTGGTGATGGTTCCATGGGTTTCTGAGAAGAGTATGTATTCTATAGAGTTGGGGTGAAAAGTTCTGTAGATATCTGTTAGGTCTAGTTGATCTATGATTTGTTTTTTATGTCCATTGCTTGGAATATCATTTCCCAACATTCCCCTGAGGAGCTGTTTATCATTGTGGTGAGGTGGGTTTCTTGAGGACAGCAGATAAAAGGTCTTTTTGATACATCCTAATAGCATGGGTGAGATAAGACAATTAATATTTAAGGTTATTACTGCAGGGTTTGAATTAATCCCTGCCATGATAAGGCATTTTATGGGGTCGGTTGCTTACTTGTGTTATGTACTATTTTGAGCATGGTTAATTGTGGTTATTGTAATCTTCTTCTTGTTGGCTCTTGAGATTGGTTGTTTGACTATATTGTATGTAGTATTCCCTTAAGTATTCTCTGAAGGTTTGGCTTTGTGTTCATATAATTATAGAGTTGAAATTTTTCATGGAAAGTTTTTCTTTCACCATATATTATGAGGGTTACTTTTGCGGGGTAAAGTAGATTGGGTTTGAAGCCATAGTTTTTCAGACTTTGAACTGTTTTGCTCCAGGTCCTTCTGGCTTTCAGGGTTTCTATTGAGAAATCTGATGTGATTCTAGTGGGATAGCCTTTGTCTGTTTTTATCTAATTTACCTTTACCCCCATGGGGAACTTAGCAGGACAGCATAATCCTGCCCCCACTTTTTTCCCTATAATTCTAAGGATACCTTTGGACTTCCCTAAGAGAAACAAGGCAGATTTCTGAACCTGTCACTTTATAACTGTTTAAGAATAGGAAAATCTTGCAATGTTTTTTCTTGCCTATGATTTTAATTACTTCCAGCATTCCTTCAGGAGGACACTGAACAGTAAAAATTGGCTATGCAGTCTAGTATAGTTGGCTTGGTAGAGAACATCCCCCACAATGAATGTGTGTTCTCTGGAGAGTTGGTGTAATGATCAGTAAATGTCTGTTACATCAATTTCATACTTGGCCTTTAGATTCATGGTTTTTTGCTTTTAATTTAGACCATTTTTTTATTGATTACAGAAATGTATTAAAATAACCCACTATTATATTTTGGGATTTGTTTTTTAGTTTGTATCTTATAGATTTTTTTGTCAAAGGTGGTGTGTGACTTTATAGTGAATTGATGGCTTTGTTTGTAATGTCTTCTTGTTGAGTTGTTTCCTTTTTGAGTACAATAGGGCATTTTTAAATCTATTTTGATTGCTTATATACAATTATTTTTTCAAATATTGCTAGAGCCTCACCAGCTTGTTTTCTATTTCCATTTGTTTGAAATATCTTTATCCTTTCACCCTATGTTGGTATGTGTCCTTAATGGTACTGGGGGTTTCTTGTACACAGCACATGAATGGTTCCAGTTTTCTGTCTCAGCCTGTTAACTTGTGCCTTTTGGGGAAGCCAGAGTTGAGTTCACTGGTGTTTAAATATACGGATGGACACATAATCCTGAGAAACCAGGCCCCATCAGATGCTGTATTAACTACCACTCTAATTCAATCTTCCAGAAGTTTTGAGGGTCTGTGTTGTCACATTCCTTTAATCTCAGCGCTCATGAGACAAAGGTATGCCATGAGTTCAAGGCCACCCTGAAACAACATAGAGAATTCCAGGTCAGCTTGGGCTAGACTGAGACCCCACTTCCCCCCGCCACAGCACCGTGGTTTGAGGGCGGGAGGCCGGGGGAGGGTAGCGGAGCCGGGGCGCTGCCATGGCTGCTGTAGGCGCCAGCGAGCGAGAGCGGGTGGTGGGCGAGCGCTGTGGCTGCGGCTGGTGTTGAGGGGCGGAGGTGCCCAGAGCAGCTGCACCCCTTACCACGCCGCAAGATCAGCCTCCTCTCCAAGGTGGAGATCCGCTGCGAGGGCATCATCTACACCATCGACCGAGAACTCCACCGTGGCCCTCGCCAAAGCTCTATCCTTCAGCACAGCAGATCATCTGATACCACCACGAGATGAAGTATTTGAGTACATAATATTCCGTGGAAGTGATATTAAATACCTCGCTGTTTGTGAGCCACCAAACCACAGTGTTCTTTGCCTCAGGACCCAGCTATTGCTCAGACTTCACCAGCTTCATCGTCATCTTCATGCCGGTCAGTGAGTTCCTGTGGACCATTCGGCAGGATGCCCAGGTGCAGTCAGTTCAGTGCAAGTACCTGGGTTGGGCAGAAGTTTGGTGCTGTTGGTGTTGCTGGAAGCTCCTTGATGTCCTTTGGAACAGAAATATCAAACAGCAGTGTCCTGTCCCAAAGTAGAGCACTTGGTTCTGCCTTTATGCAGGATACCAGATCTATAAAAACAATTATCTCAGGGTCAATCAAGCCCTCAGTTAGACCCTTTGAGAAAAAGTCCAACCACGGAGCAAGCAGTGCAGACCATCTCCGCCCACTTACCTGCTCCAGCACCTGCTGGGAGAAGGAGCCCTGGGTCCACCAGGCCTTTGCATCTACCAGCCAGAAAGCAATAGAGAATCAAGAGCACAGGCGAGCTGAGGAACACAAAGTCTCAAGGCCAGAAAACATGAATGATCATCTCAGAAATGATAGCAAGAGACAAATAGTTCCAGGTGCTCCTTCAGCACCAAGGAGAGGGCACGGGGGACATCGAGGAGGCAGGGGAAGATTTGGTATTGTCCCAGAGGGTCCAGTGAAATTTGAGAATGACTGACTTTGAACGTGCAAATGCACAATTTAACAAGGAAGAGATCGACAGAGAATTTCATAATAAACTTAAAAGAAGATAAACTTGACAAAGAAGAGAAACCTATAAATGGTGAAGATAAAGGAGACTCAGGAATAGATACACAAAACAGTGAAGGGAATGCTGATGACAAAGATCTACTTGGACCTAATTGCTAGACTAAATCCCTCTTTGATAATATTTCTTGTGATAGTAACAGAGATAGGAGGCCAAGCTGGGCTGAAGAAAGAAGGTTAAACGCTGAAACGTTTGGAATCCCACCTCGTCCAAACCGTGGCCATGGCGGGTACAGAAGCAGAGAAGGTTTTGGGTTCAGTGGTGGCAGAGGGCATGGTGGTGGCCAGGAGGGACCTTCTCTGCCCCTCGAGGTTTCGTGGTGGATTCAGAGGAGGCTGTGGGGGCAGGGAGTTTGCAGATTTTGAATATAGGAAAGACAGCAAAGTTGCTGCATAGTCTACAAACAAGGCTTTGTAAAAGAGGTGGAGTTCTAGCTCTTCCTGGTCCTGGAAATTGATTTCAGCCTTTGTGAAGAATGAAGAAGTGACTTTGCTCTATACTTGTCACCAGCACTGGGTTTTGTCTCTTTGTTTTCTGCTTAATTTCAAAGATACAATGCAGTTACTTTTTTCTTTGGTGGGGGGGCAGGGGGACTCATCCTTAAAAAAAAAAACAAAAAAAAACGAACACTAACTATATTTGCAATAGCAAAAGGTTAAGTAATTTCTTATGTATAGTTACACTTGAGCCGTACTTCAGTGGAACTTGTAAGGATATTTTTCATTACTAAATTGCACTTGGCAATTACTGCAAGTTGCGGATCGGGCAGTGAAACTGTGAGCCACAGAAGGTTGTGTGGTGTGTGTGTGTGTGTGTGTGTGTGTGTGTGTTGTGCATCTGTATCTTTCTCTTTCTATATGGAATCTTATAATATGAGGTAGCTGATTTTGTCAATTAACTAGGGTGCTGGATGGTAGAGAATTTTGTCAGGCAACTATGTACACACAGGTAAATACTGTTTCTTAGACAAAGGTAACTTTTTATATAGTTGCAAAATTCCATTATATTCCATTGCCAAAGAAACATTAAGAACTTTGCATAGCTCTACGAAAAGCAACTAATCTTTAAAGGAATAAACATTTTAAAGTCAGCAAACATACTGTGTCCTTGCAGAAGTTGATATGCTGAGGAGCAGAGTTATGGTGAGTCTTTTTTTTTTTTTTTCCTTAGCTTTCCAGACTTAAGAAATTTTTATTTCTTTTTTATAATGTTTGGAACACAAATGAAGATTTGATACATTTTTCCATTATCTAAAAAGGATAAATTATTCATGCTCACTGTGTAAATTTCTTTTGTAGCAAATGGCGTATCATAGGATTTGTTCAAATAACAGATATTTTGAGTATGTGAATATACATAATCATAAACAAGAAATGTACCTTGCTGTATTTTGCAATAAGCAACCCTCCCCATTTTTTAAGACATTAAACTAGGCATCATTTAACCTTGTCTTCTTGATGAGCCTGGAACTTTGTTGTGATTAACACTGACTGTTTTGTTTGTGTTTCAAGAAGATGGAGAGCAAGCATTCAAAACTGTGAACACCATTAACACAGTCCTTGGGCCTGTGACCCGCAGGTGACTTGGTATATAGTTCATTGCTAATTATAAAATTATAAGAAATCCTTTTGAAATTTAAGCTATAGTAGAAAAATTGGCCACTTTTGGTTTTTCTCAAGGCCATGGAATAAAGGGATCCAAAGATTTAAATATTTTTATCTATTTTGATTTTTGTTAACTTTCTCCTTAAAACACTGAGTAGTGGTAATTATATGGAAAACCACACTGTAGGAGAATTGTGCTGGGCTCCTCCCTGGGCAGGTAGTGCTGTGGAAGAACCAGACTTGCTGGTTCCTCCCAAGGTGTTAAGGAGGAAGATGAGCATATAACGACTCAGAAACCTCTCCTAGCCACCAGAGAAAACCACACTGAGTCGGGAGTCTTTTCAAAGCATGAACTCACAGAAAAAAAAACTCATTTTATTACTATGAGCAGTTGCCTATATAAAGTTGGGGATGAAGGTGGGATTTGGGGGGGGGGGTGAGAGGTAAGGACCAATAGTAAACTGTAACTATTGAAATGCTAATTATAATTGCCACCAGGAGGTGGCAAGCAAGAAGCCATTAGGCATCTTGCTGAGTCCTAGCTGGCCAGAGACAGGTCGCCAAACTTTAGCTAGGCTCAGGAAGTTCCACTAGGCCTCACGCCTGGGCCTTTCAGCACCCAACAGAATTGGACTATTTAAGATGGTTAATATTTTTACTTTTATATCTTCTGTATAGATCTCCAAGGAAATGTTTTGTAATTTGTTTTTGTTATTAGGATCCAGTATTGTGCAGCCATATGTTAGATAATATTGTTTAGTACGATTTGCTTGCATGTCAATAACAAACAGGATCCACAAATCATGACACTGAACACATTGCTGAGGCACTCTGAGCATCAAGGCGAGTGCTGACAGTACTTCTGTAGATGGGGATGTCCTGGGCTGGGTTCAAGAGCTGCTGTAAATGCCACTTCTCCATGCTCCAACAGCATGAGCTCACTCGTTTTCCCAGCCCTCTGGGGCCACTGACGAGGGTGTTTGTTGTCCCAATAGTAACTGGCAGCATGGAGTACCTGCAGTGCACCTGACAGCATTAAAGCAAGGCTTTATTCTAAAACAGAATAAACTCTTCAATAAAAAATAGATTGCAGGGCTGGAGAGATGGCTTAGCGGTTAAGTGCTTGCCTGTGAAGCCTAAAGACCCCGGTTCGAGGGTCGGTTCCCCAGGTCCCACGTTAGCCAGATGCACAAGGGGGCGCACGCGTCTGGAGTTCGTTTGCAGAGGCTGGAAGCCCTGGCGCACCCATTCTCTCTCTCTCTCCCTCTATCTGTCTTTCTGTCTGTCACTCTCAGATAAATAAATAAATAATTTAAAAAATAGATTGCAAAAGTGTTTTTTTTTTTACTTTTACTTAAAACTATTGAATATGTACCTACTATTAGATACGGTTTTCCAAGGTCCTCATACATTTCATCTTGAACTTTACTACTGCCTTTCATTTATATTGGGACACAATGCACTCAAGAGCCTTCATCCTGCCTTTATTCTATAGAAAGAGAACTCTTTGCACATGAAAGGCTTTGGCTTACCCTGTGTCCCCAGGTAATCTAAACACTGCATTACTTCATCCCACCCTTTACTTGCAATGAGCTGAATGTACCTAAGAGTCTTATTTGCACCCTTCATCTCTGTTATGCTGTGAGAATCTCAAAGATTTTAATTTTCAAATTATCTGCAGTATACTGGGTTCTCCTCATAAATTATGGCCCATTGTTGATCTCTGGGGTAATCTACACACCCCAAAACTTCAACCCAACCTTCATCTCCAGTAAATATTATGCATATGTGAAACTTTTCTCAATCATGCTTCTCTGAGGTACTCTGCTTGTTTTCCCCTTTTGGGAGCATACCCTTCATCCAATGTAAGTATGCTGAGAGCAAAAAACAGAAATAAATACATAAGTATGCTAAGAGTGATAAATAACAAAATCCTAAATTAATCCTGGCAAAGTAGTTAAAAATAAAGGAGATGCACTATAGATATAATTCAATTAAGTAGAAATATTGAAGCAAAACTAAATGGAACATTTTGGACATAGAAATATTAGCTAAATAAAATTGTTATTTGAATGTGTACCAGTAGAAAGAATCAAGTAAAGAAGACAATATATGAGGTGAAATAAAGTGAGGGAAAATTAGGAGACTATTCCAGTATGGAGAAACATAAATTAATAAGAATATGAGTGGGAATTTCACAATACTTGAAACCAAATGAAATGACCAAATTTAAAAATCATGTTCATAAAAGATGGTAGTGAATTGTATTCTAAAGTCATAAAAATGAATCCAATGAAATATTAATAGAAAAGTTTTGTAAATTAGATAAGCAGATGCCAATTCATATAGTTAAGGCATTCAGAATGTTAAACAGAAAAGATTAGAAAAGAACTTCCACTCCTGATATGACAACTAGTACACTATCTATAGAACCCAAAGAAAACATATTAAAGCAGCAGGAAAGAACTACAAAGTCATGATTAAAGGCAGGTCTTTCAGAAATCTAAAACAATTTTTAAATAGGAAATTTTAAGTGTAAGTGGGGTTGTGTAAATTTCTAGTTAGTATTTTGAGAAATGCTGGTGTACCTAAATTCAATTCCTGAAACCAATGTAAAAAAAAAAAAAAAAAAAAAAAAAAAAAAACTGCCATGACTAGCTTTTCTAAACTCACCATGCTTACATCACTCCCAGCAACACAGGAGGAGAAGATGAGCAAATTTCCTGGCAACTTGTGATGTGAACACTAGACAACAGTAGCAGAGTGAGAATACAGAGAGAGAATTCCTGTCTCAAAGATGGGTACAGGTGATAACTTCTCCAGAAATTTGTGTTCTGATGTCCACATGGATGTTGTCATGTGTTGACACAGACACACACACACACACACACACACACACACACAAAGAGAATGAGAGAGACAGAGAATATAGAGAGTGGCAGAAGTGTTTAGAATGATGGAAACCGAGATCTTAAAGAAAAGCACTCCCAGCACAGAATAATATACAGAGCAAAGTCAACTATAATTGTTAAAGACAAAGAAATCTTATCTTGATAAAAAATATAACTAACCAAATAATAAACACCAAGCCAAGCCTGGTAGGACACTAAAAGTTATCTGTGAACAGAAAACAAAGAAAAACTTATCCATGAGGCAACAGGGAATAATTAAATTAAAGAATAATTGATAATCAGACAAGGAATAGAAATACCCTAAACTTAAAAATCAACAATGTTTGAAAAATACAAGTCTTTTATAATAAGTATAAATATAAATAGTTTTAATTCCTCTTTCAAAAGAAACACGGTAAAAGCCAGGCATGGTGGTACACGCCTTTAATCCGAGCACTCAGGAGGCAGAGGTAGGAGGATCATCGAGAATTTAATTGAGGCCACCCTGAGACTACATAGTGAATTCCAGGTCAGCCTGAAGCCCTACCTTGGAAAAAAAAAGAAAAAGAAAGAAAAAGAAACACAGTAGGGATTTAGAGATGACTCACTTGTTAAGACATTTATGTGCTAAGCCTAATGATCCAGGTTCAATTAGTAGCCCATTATTCACCTAAATCCAGAAGCAAATATTGGTCCATGTATCAGGAGTTGATGATGGCAGTGGCTAGAAGAGCTGGTGTGTCCATGTCCACTAATATTCATTCCTTTGCTTCTCTCTCCCTCTTTTGATAATTTTTTTAAATGATGTGCAGCAGCTACTTTAATTTCAATGCACGTCCTATCTATTGTCTCCAAAAATTTCTCAGATCCATAAACCATAGATTCTTCCTTTCAATAAGTGCATAGGAAAGCATTTATAAGTACATGGAACTAAATGTTCGGTTCTAAGTTTTGACATCTATAAATCAAAACTAGTCACAAGAAACAAAGGACAAAAGATAAAAATAGAGATGTGTGGGTGTAATTTTGTAAGTGGTTCTGGGAAGGAAGATGGAAGACAGCAAATGTCAGAACATGAGTTCATTAAAATTTTGAATGTTATGAATAAGCCATGTGGAATGTTACTAATTTGCTAGCTTTTTTTTTTTTTTTTTTTTTTTTTTTTACAAAAATAGAGTTTTTGAAGAAGTGCTCTATGGAGGTGGATAATGCTACATCCATATGTAGATCCTTTTTTTTTTTTTTCAATGTAGGTACTTATTCCATCTCAGACTGACCTGGAATTCACTATGTAGACGGAGGGTGGTCTTGTACTCACCTACATCCTCATACCTCGGCCTCCTGAATGCTAGGATTAAAGGTATGTGCCAACACTCCTGGCCCCAGATGTAGATAGTTACTGAAAAAGAATTCAGGACCATGGGCAGGATAACCACCCCACAGTGAGTTGGTGGTAAAGGAGATGTCTGATGCCCCAAAACAATAGAGGCTATTACCAAGGGACTTTGTTGCCCAACAGAACTCAATGATGAGGTTCTATTGCTGAAGGCCACACATTATTTGGCTGTATGACATTAAGAAATCAATGTATACCTGCACAGGAAGCCTCATTTCTGTCATCTAGCTTTCATAGTGTTGAAAGGGGTTGTGCAGACTGCTGGAGGAGGATCTTCATCAACAGTCTTACCAGAGGTAGGTACTGATTGCTACATAATTGACCAGCCAGGTAAGGTGTGCCCTCTGCTTTAAGAGTTACATGAATGTTACCTCTCACTCTGCATAGCAATAAACTCAAAATGGATCATTTTGCCTTATAAAATACGTGAAAATTGCTAAATGGAAAAGTAAATCTCGTCTAATTATGGGAACCACTCTCTGTCTCCCCCATCTCTTTCTCTGTCTGTCTACTTCTTTCTGTCTCAAATAAATGAAAACTAAATAAAATATTTAACAACTAATTTGTGGAATATGAAATTATTTCCTCTGAAGTTTGACAAAAGTACGAATATGTGTCCTCTTCAGTCTTTTTAAACACAGTGCAGAAGACTTGGTGATAGTTAATTACATTGTCAGTATAGTTGGATTTGTAACACATGAGGCACTTATGAATCCCACCTCATAGTGTGTCCATAATGACTATTTACTTGAAAGGATAAATTAAAAAGTGGTGAATGTAGGTGCTGTAAGTTCAATGTAGGTGCTGTTAGTTCAGGACAAAATGGAGTCACCAAGGACTGCAGGAGGGTGACAGAGACATAAGGAAGTAGGTGATCCACATTCCTCAGGAAATTGCCTAGCCATTATCCCTTCCTTGACTAAAGTGCCCCAGGTATAGGTTTCCTGCCTCCTTATCACCCACTCTGTCTCACACCCTAGCTATTTCCCTTCCTCACTTTCCCCACACTGAAGAACTCTATATAGCCCACTATATGTAATCTCAAAGTTGACTGCTCCGCCCTTAGAGTCAGTCTACACAGCTCATTTTTTTTTTTTCCCCCAAAATAAAGCTTCCATCTTTCCCTCAGTGGTCTCTGTGGTCTTGGTCCCTCCTGAACCTTACATCTGGTGCGCTGACTCAGACAGGATGTCTTCTCGTTTCGCTCTTGGTTTGGCCTGGGCTCAGGTTTCATCCCTCTTTATGGAAGCCATGCCTGCATGCCAGGCTACACCTCTTGGCCATTAGGCCCCAAACCCAGGTCTCCAGAAAGATGCACTCTCGACCTTGGGTCTCACTCTTTGCTCTACCATACCTGAGGCATTCCTTTTGATTCAGTTACCATCTCTGACCCCCCCCCCCACTCTCTCTCCCTCCTCTCCCTCTTCCTCCTCATTTCTTATCTTACACTGCCAGCCGCTTTAATCTTCCACAGCCATCTGCTTTTGCCATCAGGAGCACAATCACCCTCCTCGCCCACTAACAGGCTGAAAGGCTGACCATTGCAACATGTACAGCCTCTGCCTTTGTGTGATGTGTAGTCCTCATTCACCCTAACAACTCAGGGGTTCATATTGGTGTTTTGTGTTAATCCAGCTACAGCTCTGGTTTATTTTACTGTCACCCTTGTTTTGCTCTTTTCCTGTCTCCTTAAGAACTTAAATCCTCTATGACATGTGGACGACATCTTATTTTTCTCTGCAACTCTGCGTGGCCATATCCATAAGCTGGACAATGGGTCCAGATTGACTGAAGATAGTACTTTTGACTTCTGAATTCTCACTGATTAAAAAAACTTCTGCCAATATATAGGCAATGGGTCTGAAATACCCTATTTTTCACTTTGCATGCATGGCCTTCTCTCTGTTCTACCTGCTTTTCTCACCAGGTCCTTCTAGGCACCTCCTCCCGACAGCTTCTCCAGCTCCCTCAGTCTCTCCTCACGGCCTGCCTGGTAACAATGTTTGATTTTAGTCTCTGGATTTGTAAATAGAATACAAATTGAAAATGGGAATCCATAACTTCTTAAGAATTAATGAGTGAATATGTGAATGGAAAATGGTTGTCTAGATTCTATATGAAAAGTGCAATGAGAATGAATGTATATGTGTGTATGTTTGGGGCTCACAGCCCTAAGGATGCAGAATGATTTCTGTTCTGAGCAGTGCCATTTCATTGTGGGGATGTTTTGCACCAAGCCCACTGTATGAGATGGCATAGTCAATTTTTCCTGTTGAGTGTCCCCCAGAAGAAAGTCTAAAAGTAATTAGGATCTTAAAAAAAAATGCAAGATTCTCCAGTTGTAAGATGGCAGGATTCGAAAGCAGCCTATAGCCCTGTGGGAAATCCAAAACTCTCCCTGGAATTTAAAAAGAAACAAAAGAGGCTCTTTCTTAGCTTCCCTGCCTTGCAGAGCTGGGGGCTGCAAGCACAAGAAATCTTAATATCCTGGCCCCAGCATGATATTGATTGATTGCCAAGTCACTATGGAGACTTCTTATAAGAAATTTGTAACTCTTTTACATTTATTTTATCTTTTTATGTTCCTATGAAACTACTAACAGACAGTAGCCTCAAGATTTATATTTAAATTTAGAAGTACTTGATACTAAATTTGTAAAAGCAAAATTCTAAATTTTCTAACAATGTTCAAATGTGATTCCAAAGTTTTAAAAATGTGTTTCAGGAGACTTCTGGTTAAGATGGCAGTGTAGGTACCACCCCAAAGCTGCCCTGCGAGGGGGTGGAGACCAAAAATCTCTGCAAAATACACACTTTTACTAAAAAGTGAGGTGTATAGGAAGTTGAAGTGGCAGCAGAGAAGTAGAAGAGATCCAGAGCATCCAGAGGTCTCACAGGCCAGCAAAAGTGGCCCTGGCAGGTCTGCCAACCGCGGCAGCAGCAGCGGCAGCATACCAGAATGCCACCAGGCTTGGCTCCAGCCACAGGAAAAGCCAGGTGTGGGGAGCTTCCATTCACACCAGCGCTCTCCACAACTCAAGAAATGTGAAGGGACAGTGGCAGTGAACAATGAGGAGCAGATCAGAAGGTACACGTGGAACAGAGCAGCAGTCATGGGACCTGGCCAAGCAACTTGAACCGACAGCGGGACCCAAGCAGGAGCAGAGTCCGGCAGCAACATGAGCGGCTCCAGCACCAGTAACAGTGGCCCCAGCAGCAGCAGATCCAGTAGTGGCAGTAGTGGCAGATCTGGCAGAGGCAGCAGTAGACCCAGCAGCAGCAGCTTCACCAGCAGCAGTGGCTCCAGAAGTGGCAGCTACAGCAGCAGCAGCAGAGACAGCAGCAGCAGTGGACCCAGGAACAGCCAATTCAGCAGCAGCAGCGAGAGACCCAGCAGTGGCAGCTTTAGCAGTAGCAGTTCCAGCAGCGGGGGTGCTGATCTGCAGGGCCACAGTTGCTAGGCTCAGTTTGCCCCGCAGGAAAAGCCAGTGCCCAGTTCCAGAAATCTGAACAGCAGCCTGATGACCCAGGCAGCAACTTGACTGAGAACAAATTCATCCAAGATAACTGGGATTGCACCAAGAAAGGGTCTCACGTGGTCACAAGCTGACTTGGATCCCTCAACAGACCAGAAATATTAACCTCTTTGTTGATATAGGATCTGCTTGTTATAAAAATGACTCTTGAATACATACTCAGGGCTATTTTTGATTGTGTACAGTGCTTAATTAAATTTTAGATTCTACCTGTATTTTATTCCACTCAGCCTACTTGAATACTCCCATAGCAGGGAAGCTCAACCCCTAGGAACACCTTTGTAGATACTCTGAGAGTCTTGAGAGCCACACCTAACACCTTAAGCTCCTACCCTGAAAATATATAACATGAAATCAATTGATACAGCTAAGAATACCCAGCTAGCTAGAAAATCCAAGCATTAACTTAATCCAAGATGCAAAAATATATACATTATAACACAAGGAACACTAAAAAGCAAGACAATATAAATCCTCCTAACAGTATTAATGTATGAGAAATGACCTACAGTGAGAACAAGTTAGAGGAAATGCCTGAGAAAGATTTCAAAAGAATGATTATAAATATGTTCAAAGAGGTCAAAGAACAAATCAAAGAAGAAATCAAAGAGGAAATGAAAGGAATCAAAGAGGGAATCAAAGAAGACACAGGACACCATTTTCATGAAATAAAGAAGGCAATACAAAACATAAATGAGGAAATAGAAATAATAAAGGAAAACCAGGCAGAATTACTAGCAATGAAGAACAGAGTTAAAGAAATAAGAAACTGTAGAAAATCTCACCGGTAGAATGGACAGAGAGAACAGAAAATCTAAGCTAGAAGACCAGGTGGCAGATCTAATACAGTCCAACAAAGAGAAAGACAAACTTAGAAGAGTATGAGTGGGAAATTCAAGATATTCGGGACATTATGAAAAGATCAAATATAAGAATTCAGGGCATAGTAGAAGGAGAAGAATTCCACTCCAAAGGCATCTTCAACAAAATCATAGAAGAAAATTTCCCCCAACTTGAAAGAGGTGACACTGCAGATACAGGAACCCTTTAGAACCCCAGCCAGACAAAACCTGGAAAGAACCTCTTCTTGCCATATTATAATCAAACTTCCAAACACACAAACCAAAGAAAAAATATTGAAACAATTAGAGAGAAAAATCAAGTTACCTACAAAGGCAAGCCCATCAGGATTATATCAGATTATTTAACACAAACTTTAAAAACCAGAAGGGCTTGGAGTGATATATTCCAAGTTCTGAAAGATAACAACTGTCAACCAAGGTTACTTTATCCTGCAAAGCTATCCATTCAAATAGAGAAATAAGGACATTCCATGACAAAAGCAGGTTAAAGGAGTAAAAGACAAAATCAGCTTTACAGAAAATACTAGATAGAATCCTCCATGCTGAAGAAAAGGAAAAGCACACATATAAGGAACCTAAAAAACAAGCAATACTCAAATACTAGTTAACACAAGAGAGCAAAGGAAGAACCGGAACCACAAAAAAAAAAAAAAAATGGCTAACATAAATACACACCTTTCAGTAATATATCATAATATCAACAGCCTCAATGCCCCAAAGAAAAGACATAGGTTTGCAGACTGGGTTAAAAAGCAGGATCCTACAGTTTGTTGTCTCCAAGAAACTCACCTTTCTACAAAGGATAGACGTTATCTTCGGTTGAAAGGTTGGAAAACAGTGTTTCAAGCAAATGGGCCTAGAAAACAAGCAGGGGTTTCTATCCTAATATCTGACAAGGTAGACATCAGTCCAACATTAGTCAAGAGAGATAAGGAAGGTCACTTTATATTGATTAAGGGCACACTCCAACAGGAGAACATTACAATCCTAAACATATATGTACCTAACATGGGGGCTCCCAAATTCAAACAAGCACTATTAGAACTAAGGTCACAGATAACACCAAACACAGTGGTGGTGGGTGACATTAATACCCCACTCTCATCAATTGACAGGTCATCCTGGGAAAAAATAAACAGAGAGGCATCTGGACTAAATGAGGTCATAGAAGGAATGGACCTACCAGATATATACAGGACATTTCATCCAAAAGCTGCCTATCAGCATCACATGAAACATTCTCTAAAATAGACCATATATTAGGAACCAAAGCAAATCTTCACAAATTCAGGAACATTGCAATAATTCCTTGCATTCTATCTGACCACAATGGAATTAAACTACAAATCAGTAGCAAGAAAGGCTATAGAGCATACACAAAATCATGGAAGCTAAACAGTACACTACTAAATGATGAATGGGTCAATGAAGAAATCAAGAAGGAAATCAAAAAATATATAGAGCCAAACGATAATGAGAACACAACATGCCAAAATCTCTGGAACACAATGAAGGCAGTTCTAAGATGTAAATTTATAGCATTAACTGCATATGTTAAGAAATGAGGCTGGGCGTGGGGGCGCACGCCTTTAATCCAAGCACTCAGGAGGCAGAGGTAGGAGGATCACCATGAGTTCAAGGCCACCCTGAGACTACAGAGTTAATTCCAGGTCAGCCTGGACCAGAGTGAGACCCTACCTCGAAAAACCAAAAAAAAAAAAAGAAAAGAAAAGAAAAGAAAAGAGAAGAAAAGAAAAGAAAAGAAAAGAGAAGAAAAGAAATGAGGAAGGTCACAAGTAAACAACCTAAGGCGTCACCTTAAAGTCTTAGAAAAAGAAGAACAAGGCAAACCAAAAATCAGTAGACAAGAAGAAATAATAAAGATTAGGGAAGTAATTAATGATATAGAAACAAACAAACAAACAAACAGAAATCCAAAAAATTAATGAAACAAAGAGTTGGTTCTTTGAAAGGATAAACAATATTGGTAAACCCTTAGCAAATCTGACCAAAAGAAAGAGAGAAGAGACACAAATTAATAAAATCAGAGATGAAAAAGGTAACATCACAACAGATTCCAGAGGAATTCGAAAAATCATAGGGACATACTGTAAAAGCATATAGTCCACAGAGTATGAAAATCTGAAAGAAATGGATGATTTTCTTGATTTATATGGCTACCTAAATTAAATAAAGATGAGATTAATCACTTAAACAGACCTATAACAAGCATGGCGAACTGAAGAGTTTTCAATAATCTCCCAACTAAAAAAAGCCCAGGCCCAGATGGATTCACTGCTGAATTTTACCAGACCTTCAAGTAAGAGCTAACACCATTGCTTCATACTCTTTTCCAGGAAATAGAAAAATGAAGAATTCTACCGAACTCCTTCTATGAAGCCAGCATCACAATGATACCAAAACCAGGCAAAGATAGAACGAAAAAAGAAAATTACAGACCAATCTCCCTCATGAACACAGATGCAAAAATTCTCAACAAAATATTGGCAAACAGAACACAAGAGTATATCAAAAAGATCTTTCACCCTGACCAAGTAGGCTTTATCCCAGAGATGCAGGAATGGTTCGATATACCCAAATCTATACATGTAATACATTACATAAATGGGTTGAAGGACAAAAATCACATGATCATCTCATTAGACACAAAGAAAGCATGCGACAAAATCAAACATCCCTTCATGATAAAAGTCTTACAGAGACGGGGAATAGAAGGAACATATCTCAATATAATAAAAGCTATTTCTGACAAGCCTACAGCCAACATATTACTAAATGGAGAAAAACTCGAAGCTTTTCCACCAAAATCAAGAACAAAACAAGGGTGTCCACTGTCCCCAGTTTTATTTAATATACTTTTGGATGTCTTGGCCATAGCAATAAGGAAGAGACACACATAAAAGGGATACAAATTGGAAAGGAAGAGATCAAGTTATCATTATTTGCAGATGACATGATTCTATATTAAAAGGACCCTAAAGACTCTCTTAGCAAACTGTTAGAGCTGATCAATACCTATAGCCATGTAGCAGGATACAAAATAAATACACAGAAATCAGTAGCTTCATATATGCTAACAACAAACACAGTGGATGAAATCAGAGAAACACTCCCATTAACAATTGCATCCAAAAAAAAAGTACTTTGGAATAAACCTAACCAAGGAAGTAAAGTATCTGTACAGTGAGAACTTTAAAACACTCAAGCGAGAAATAGCAGAAGACACTAGAAAGTGGAGAAACATCCCTTGTTCATGGATGGGAAGAATCAATATTGTGAAATTGGCAATCTTACCAAAAGCAATCTATAATTTAATGCAATCCCTATCAAAATTCCAAAGGCGTTCTTCATGAAAATAGACAAAACAATCCAAAAATTCATTTGGAATCACAAAAAACCTCAAATATCTAAAATATTACTGAGCAACAAAAATAAGGCTAGTGGTATCACCATACGTGATTTTAACCTATTCTACAGATATATAGTAACAAAAACAGCATGGTACTGGCACAGAAACAGACACGTAAATCAGTGGAACAGAATAGAGGACCCAGATGTAAGTCCAGGTAGTTATAGCCACATGATATTTGATTAAAAAAAAAAAAATACTCATTGGAGAAAAGGCAGCATCTTCAGCAAATGGTGTTGAGAAAATTGGATATACATCTGTAGAAAGATGAAAATAGATTCTTCTCTCTCTCCATGCACAAGAATTAAGTCCTAATGGATTAAAGATCTTAACATCAGACCTGAAACTCTGAAGCTGCTAGAGGAAAAAGTAGGGGAAACCTTCAACATATTGGTCTTGGCATAGACTTTCTGAATACAACCCTATTGCTCAGGCAATAAAATCACAGAATAATCACTGAGACCTCATGAAATTATAAAGATTTTACACTGCAAAGGACACAGTGAAAAAAGCAAAGAGGCAACCTACAGAATGGGAAAAAATCTTCGCCAGCTATATATCTGATAGAGGTTTAATATCTAGGATCTACAAAGAACTCAAAAAGTTAAATAATAAGGAATCAAACAAGCCAATCAAAAAATGGGCTATGGAGCTAAATAGAGCATTCTCAAAGGAAGAAACACAAATGGGATATAAGCATCTAAAAAAGTGTTCTACGTCACTAGTCATCAGGGAAATGCACATTAAAACTACATTGAGATTCCATCTCACTCCTGTCAGATTGGCTACCATCATGAAAACAAATGATCATAAATGTTGGTGGGGATGTGGAAATAGAGGAACCCTTCTACACTGCTGGTGGGAATGCAATTTGGTCCAGCCATTGTGTAAATTAGTGTGGAGGTTCCTAAAAGAGCTAAAGATTGATCTACCATATGACCCATCCATCTATAGCACTCCTGGGCATATATCCTAAGGACTCATCTTATTTCCTTAGAAGTAGATACTCAACCATGTTTATTGCTGCTCAATTTATAATAGCTGGGAAATGGAACCAGTTTAGATGTCCCTCAACTGATACCAGAAGGAGAATTTCAGACCAAAGGCATGGAGAACTTATTTAACAAAATAATTGAAGAAAATTTCCCCATACTCTTAAAAGAAGGGCCCATTAAGATACAAGAAGCGAGCACAACTCCAAACTGACTGGACCAAAGGAGAAACTCCCCAAGACATATTGTCATTAACACTCTAAACTTTGACACCAAAGAGGAAATCCTAAAAGAAGCTAGGGAAAAACAGCACACCACTTTCAAAGGAAATCCCATCAGAATTACTTCAACCTTCTCAATGGAAACCCTGAAAGATAGAAGGACCTGGAATAAAACTCCCCAAACTCTAAGAAACTATGACTTCCAACCCAAACTACTCTACCTGGCAAAAGTCTCCCTCATAATAGATGGTGAAAGAAAAACTTTCCATGACAAAACTCAGCTTTACAATTATATGAACACAAAACCAAACCTACAGAAAGTATTCCAGGAAATTCTCCATAGAGAAGAAACAACCAAACACAAATGCCTACAAGAAGCAGATCACAACAACCAAACCCAGAGTACACACAAAAAATTTCAAATTCCATGAAAACCCCAACACACCTCTACCACCACATCATAGCAGGGATCAAATCAAATCTCACAGTCATTACCCTAAATATTAATGGTCTTAATTCACCCATCAAGAGACACAAGCTAACAGGGTGGATCAAAAAATTAGACCCCTCAATTGGCTGCCTTGAAGAATCCCAACTTACCACTAAAGACAGACACATCCTCAGGGGAAAGGTTAGAAAACAATATTCCAAGCAAATGGGAATAAGAAACAAGCAGGTGTAGCTATATTAATATCGGATAAAACTTACTTCAAACCGAAAACAATCAAAAAAGACAAAGAAGGCTACTTCCTACTTATAAAGGGAACAATCCATCAAGAGGAAATTACAATCATAAATCTGTATGCACCAAACACAGGGGCACCATAGTTCATAAAACAAAACCTACTTGACAATAAAACAGAAATAACCACCAACACAATCATAGCTGGGGACTTCAACACACCAATATCAGTAATAGACAGATCATCCAAACAGAATCTCAACAGGGAAGTAATAGAGTTCAACAAAACCATAGAACACTGAGACCTAACGGACATCTACAGAACTTCCATCCCAAATCCACAGACTACACATTCTTCTCAGCAGCCCATGGAACATTCTCTAAAATAGACCATATACTGGGTCACAAAGACTGCTTCCGCATATTTAGGAAAATCGACATAATTCCCTGCATGATATCAGATCATAATGCTATATTGCTAGAAATCAACAACAAAAGAGCCACCAAGACTCCCAACGGCACCTGCAAACTGAACAGCACACTCTTAAACAATAAATGGATAGTGGATGAAATTGAAAAATTCCTGGAATTGAATGACAATGAGAACACATCATACCAAACGTATGGGACACAAGGCAGTCCTCAGGGAAAAATTCATAGCACTCAATGCCGTCATAAAAAAGACAGAAAGATCCCAAATCAATAGCCTAACCATCCACCTAAATGTACTGGAAAAACAAGAAAAATCCAACCCAAAGAGCTCCAGAAGGAAAGAAATAATTAAAATCAGAGCAGAAATTAATGAATTGGAAACAATTAAGGCAATAGAAAAACCAAAGAGATGGTTCTTTGAAAAAATAAATAAGATTGACAAACCTTTGGCCAATTTGATCAAGCAAAAAAAGGAGAGGCTCCAAATTAACAAAATTCCAAATGAAAAAGGAGAGATCATAACAGACATAAGTGAAATTGGGAGAATCATCAGGACTTATTTCAAAAACCTCTACTCCACAAAACTGGAAAATGTGGAGGAGATGGATAAATTCCTGGATGCATATCATCTACCAAAGCTAAACTCAGAGCAGATTAATCACCTCAATGAACCCATCACCCTCATGGAAATCGAAAAAGTAATAAAAATTCTCCCCAAAAAGAAGAGTCCAGGACCAGGTGGATTCCCCGCCAAAATTTATCAAACCTTCCTGGAAGAACTCAAACCAATCTTCCTAAAACTGTGCCACACAGTTGAAGAACAGGAAAAGCTACCCAATTCCTTCTATGAAGCTAGTATCACCCTAATCCCAAAACCAGGCAGAGATGCCACAAGAAAAGAAAACTACTGGCCTATCTCCCTAATGAACATAGATGCAAAGATCCTGAACAAAATACTTGCAAACTGAATTGAACAACACATCAAAAGCATTATCCACCTTGACCAAGTGGGATTTATCCCAGGAACACAAAGGTGGTTCAACATATGAAAATCTGTCAATGTAATACACCACATAAACAAGCTTAAACATAAAAACCACATGATCATTTCGATAGATGCAGAAAAGGCCTTTGACAAGATACAACATCATTTTATGATAAAAACATTGCAGAGAATCAGCATGGCTGGTTCACATTTTAACATCATAAAGGCAATATACAAAGCTCCAAAGGCCCAAATAATACTTAATGGAGAGAGACTGGAGGAATTCCCATTGAGATCAGGAACAAGACAGGGATGTCCTCTCTCACCTCTGCTTTTCAATATAGTTCTGGAAGTCCTAGCTCAAGCAATAAGATAGGAGAAGGAAATAAAAGGGATACAATTTGGAAAGGAAGAAGTTAAGTTAGCACTATTCGCTGATGACATGATTGTATATGCAAGAGACCCAAGAGATTCCATCCCAAAACACCTGAAGGTGAATAACTCCTATAGCAAAGTAGCAGGATACAAAATCAATGCACAAAAATCAGTAGCATTTCTGTATGCAAATGACAATGATACAGAAAAAGAAATAAGGTACATAATCCCATTTTCAATAGCAAAAAAAAAAAAAAAAAAAAAAAAACACCTTGGAATAACATTAACCAAGGAAGTAAAAGATATATAAAACGAAAATATAAAAACTCTCAAAAAAGGAGGACTTGAGAAGATGGAAAGACCTCCCATGCTCCTGGATAGGCAGAATCAACATTGTGAAGATGACAATTCTACCAAAAGCAATATATAGATTTAATGCAATTCCAATTAAAATACTTACAATGTTCTTGACCAAGATAGAAAAAATGATCTCAAATTTCATATGGAAATGCAGAAGGCCTCGTATATCCAAACATATCCTCAGCAAAAGAAATACCTCTGGTGGTATCACCATACCTGATCTAAAGCTATACTACAAAGCCATAGTAATAAAAACAGCATGGTACTGGCATAAAAACACGAGTATAGACAAATGGAATAGACTTTAGGTCCCAGATTTTCGGTCAACCAACTATAGCTACTTGATATTCAACAAAGGCCCGAACAATATAGGCTGGAAAAAAGATAGCATCTTCAACAAATGGTGCTGGACAAACTGGATAACCACATGCTGGAAACTAAAACTTGATCCACACATTTCACCATACAATACACTCAAATCCAAATGGATCAAAGACCTCAACATAAGAACAGAAACTCGAATACAAGGATGAAGGAGATCAACACAGAGAGAAATCAACTCCTACCAAATCAGAGATCCAGAGACCCAGAGGCCCCCAACACCTCATTACTGAAGCAGACCAAAAATGAACCCAATGTGGCTCAGGTAAATTATGCAGAAGAGGCGCCAGAAAGAATGTCAGAGCCACATGTTTTGTCATGACTTTATTTATTTATCCTAGGCATAACAATGGGCAAACTCCACATTGCATGACCATATACCTCAGCAAGAAGGGGCCAAGGGGATGAGGTAGGTAATGGAAGAGCCTAATAATGGTACCAAATTGACTGTATTTGCTGAATACAAAACTAATTAATAAAAAAAAAGGAGAAGAAAAAAATATATTTCTTTTAGGTTTAGCAGTTCAAGGTGCTTATTTTCAAAGCCAAGTACACATAATGGAGCATACATTTGGAATTTGTTTGCAATAAGAAGTTGCTCTGACGTGTCCATTCCTTCTCTTTTCCATGAGACTGGTCTCCTTTTTTTAAATTAGATCATGGCAGATTAATCCAGTTACTCTATTCTTTGCATATGTTAAATGTAGCTAAATTAATTTCAAAAACTGATTTATAGATTGGATGGACATCTTATTTAGCTTTTAAGAATGCTAAATCTTCTAAAAAATGTATACACTCACAGACACACACACACACGCACATATGAGGTATCCCAATTCTGATAAAAATTGTAAAAATTTATCCCAATTCTGATGTGCTTAAAAATTATAAAAAATTTTCATGTCTTCATATTTAAGCCAAAAATGTTACTACATGATAAATTCTATCAGCAGATCTTTTGTTCATAGTTTACTCTGTGTTGCCTCATGCACCTTAAATATGTAAACTCTACTTTTTTTATAAAAATAATTATTTATTTATTTGAGAGCGACAGACACAGAGAAAGACAGATAGAGGGAGAGAGAGAGAATGGGCGCGCCAGGGCTTCCAGCCTCTGCAAACGAATTCCAGACGCTTGCGCCCCCTTGTGCATCTGCTAACGTGGGACCTGGGGAACCGAACCTCGAACCGGGGTCCTTAGGCTTCACAGGCAAGCACTTAATCACTAAGCCATCTCTCCAGCCCTAAACTCTACTTTTTTAATATCAGGTTTTTCCAGATATCAGATATTGTAATTTGATTTATACAAATTCCATCTTGTTTGGCTATCAATAAGCATGCATCACCATGCCTGGCTGAAACTCTATAATTTTGAGATGGTTGTTGTGTTGTTCATGCTAATTTTGCTAGATTAATTCTGAGGTTATTATATAAGTCTTATAAAAGGTGAGTTATTGCAAAGGTCCACTGTATACAGATAATGTTCATATAGTTTGTCTAAGCTTTATGTAACAGTTATAAATATTTCTTTAGTTAAGCCTTAAAATTGCTCAATGGTAAAAAGTTCTTATTTACAAAATTGTAATGTGTCTCTCATATTATCTCTAATGCGTGATAAAATCAGGCTTGCTTAACTCAACAATGACCAGGTTTTATTTTATTCTTGAGCTATATATAATGAGGCTCAGTCAAGGTTTTACTTAATTAATTTTCTCATATCTGGTATCTTAAATTCATTGCTTATAAAGATATTGATACTTAAAATATGTTTCCTGTCCTTGACAATAATATTTTTTGTTTATTTCTTATTTATTTATTTGAGAGTGACAGAGAGAGAGAGTGTGAGAATGGGTGCCCCAGGGCTTCCAGCCACTGCAAATGAACTCCAGACGGGTCCACCCCCTTGTGCATCTGGCTAACGTGGGTCCTGGGGAATTGAGCCTCGAACCGGGGTCCTTAGGCTTCACAGGCAAGCACTTAACCACTAAGCTATCTCTCCAGCCTGAAAATAATCTTAAATTGCTTTTCTACTTCCAGTTTGGGGCAAATTGGCACTTACATTGATATACAGACTAGCCAAAGTTGTTTTCAAACACAGATGCTAAGTTTATATTAAATCAACTGCCTTAAAGTTGTTGATATAATATTGTTTTCAGGGCTACTAAACTGTTCTGCCTATGCTTATAACTGACAGATATTTAAAACATAGAATGTGTATGCTTTCTATGTCCCAGATATAGCTTACACTGTCACCTGAAAACTAAACTTAAATATTAATAAGAATGATTTTAAACTATTGTGTCATTCTCTAACTAGATCTGATTCGCTAACTAGATATGTTCTGCACCCCTTTTTACTAGTCTGTTTTGCTATTCAGATATATTCAGTCTCTCTGAAGGATTAATAACTATATGTGGAAGCCAAACAATTGGAAACATTGGAGTTACAAGGATAATCAATATTTTGGTTACTGCTCCCAGGTCAAAAGGCCACAGGAGTTGATGGGAAGCTTGAACTTCTAGCATGTGGTACATTACCTGTCTTCTTGATCAGAGAGGTTATGGACCCAGAAATGAATTCCAAGTTACTGTATCTCCAACAGGAGAGTAACATTGGAGTAAAATCAGTCCTCCAGGCTTCCCAAAAGAGGAAGCACCACCTAGTGAGCATGGCCTTGACTTATCCTAGCAGATCACAATACTGAGAATCATAGAACTCCTCACAGGTGTCTAAAAGTATCTACTGCAGATCCATTATTGTCCTCCAAAGTGTACAGTTAATTCTACCTCAAAAAAACAAAAATAAAAATAAAGAAGAATAACCAGCTTCTTTATTCTCCCTTCTGTTTTCTCATGGGGCACACAGAGCCCATCTCCCTCACCTTCTCTATAACAGTTGTCTGCCAGTGAATCCCCGAATATATGGACCCCTCAATACAGAGATGGTATGAGAGAAGTCTCTGCTTCCCTCAGGGCCAAGTTTTATCAACATGCTACACTGGCACTATGGATCTCACCACTCTGCTACCTCTAGCCACCAAGAAACTGCCTCTTCATCACCTCCCCTGAAGAGAGACTCATGGACTGCAGTATCCAGCCTCTCCCATAAGAACTCATCATCATTCTGGTCAGCATGAAAAAATTATCTTTTGTCCCTTATCATTAACAAAAGGCTGGAATGTTAGATCAGGACAAAATGGAGCCACAAAGGACAGCAGGAGGGCAACAGAGACACAAGGAAGTGGGTCAACCACATTCCTTAAGGAACCACCCCGCCATTATCCCTTCCTTGCCTAACAGTGCCCCGGGCCTAGGTTACCTGCCTCCTCATCTCCCACCTGGTCTCACACAATAGCTATTTCCCTCCCTCACCTTTCCCCAAGTGAAGAAGTCTAGATATGTCACCACTATCTGTAATCTCAAAGTTCACTGCTCCACTTGAGAATCAGTCCTGGGAGCTCATGTTTTTCCCAAATAAAAACTTCCATCTTTGCCTCAGAGTGTTCACTATGATCTCAATCACTATTGAACTTTATGGGTGGAATAACCAAAGAGCTGTAGTTCTGATATAAATAAAAAGGGAAATCCAGCTGGGTGCCAGAATTCACCTCTCTTATATATACAGTTGCCTCTGTTTGGGAAGGTTATGAAACCTTGAGGTGCTGGAGCCACACTGGAGAACATTTGTCACTCATTTTTCTTCTGAGTCCTACATGCCAACATGATTCAGCTTCCCACTCATGCCTGCCATGCCTTTCCCATCATGATGTAATGGGAATGAAGCTCCTTTCCACCCATAAGTTGCTCCTGGTATGGTATTTATTAACAGTAATAAAAAACTGTTACATAGCCAGGCGTGGTGGTACAGGCCTTTATTCCTAGCACTCGGGAGGCAGAGGTAGGAGGATCACTGTGAGTTCAAGGCCACCCTGAGACTCCATAGTGAACTCCAGGTCAGCAAGGGCTAGAGTGAGACCCTACCTCGAAAAACAAAAACAAACAAACAAAAAAAAAAAACCAAAAAACTGTTACATGTACCAAAACCATGTATTGGAGATAAGTGTCTTCATAAGAATTCAAGATGGGAAAATAAATATCCACACAAAAAATCCACCAAGATCTGTATTTCTCACCATATGAAAATGTAAATTGAAAATTGATGACAGATTTCCATATGTGACATAAAGTTTAGAACTTGAGGTATATATTGGAAAGATTCTTTAATACCTTCTTATAGAGAAGGAAAATCCTGAAAAGGCTCCAGTGCCTCAGGAAGTAACAGCAAGAATGGACAAATAGGACCATATGCTTGTAAAAAGCATCAAGTAAGAAAGAAAACAGCAGAGAAACCAGACATCCTCAGAAGGGAAACAGTATTTGTCATTAATTCTTTTGGAAGATAACTAATATGTAAACATATAATGACATTTAAATGTGGAGCCTCAAACCTCCCAGTCATCATTGCATCATTGAATAGTCTAATGCATTGATCAGAATCATGCCAATTTTCACATGAATGAGCACTGAAAATTACATAACTACCTACCTACAAATATATGTACAAATAAACATGCACAGTAGAATTTTATTTAGACTTAAGAAACAATAGTAGTAAGACATGAATCAGGGGTTTGTCATGTTAAGGGAGAGAAATCAGATTCAAAGCAAAATATATTTTCCCTCATAGTTATATTTAAAAATTTATGTGTGTACTAATGATAACAGAAGAATAGCCATTTCATGGAAGGAATTAGTCTAAAAGGAGCTGGGAGATGGGAACTAATGTAAAAATGGGCAATAAAAAACAAGATGACAAATATTTTCATGTTCATATGCAAAATATAATAAGTGCATATGACATGAAAACAAGAGGAATATTTAGTGTAAGGAAGGGATAATATAATAATTGGGAAAAGGATAGACATAGATGATGGAAGAACATTATGCTCAAATTGCAATGTCAGACACATTACTACTTCATGTAGAAAGGCATTCTGTTCCATATTAACTAAAAATTTAAAGCAGGATATTACCTTTTACCTCTGCTAAATATTGCAGTGCTTTAACAGAAAATTGTTTCTTTGGTGACGGACCTTGAAGGTCTACAAATTAACAGCTCATTTTGAGTAACAGTCAATTTCTGGTTCTGGGAGTTACAGTTACATGGTAACAACAACAACAACAAAATTAAGGTAAGGCTTCATCTCATCCTCTCCAGGGACCTTTTATTTAGGTGTTCTCTACATATTCCAGTTGAAGGTTATATCTAGTAGCTGACCTCCAGGCATAAAGGCTTCTAGGATACTAGTTCATTTTGGATTTGGTTTTGTGTGTTCCCCCAAACCTAACCCATCCTATCCTTCACATCTCCCTCAAACCTTCCAACCCTAAGGTCTGAGCCATAAGTTGCCTATCAGGTATGTGAGCAACTCAAGCTGGTTCAGATTAGGAGCCAAAAATGAGTAAGAATATGCAAAGGGTTTTTTCTGTAACCATGTGTGTTCATTGAGTATGATCTGTTCCATGTATGCCCATTTTCTACAAATTTCACACTATCATTTTTACTTACTGCTCAGTAGAATCCCACTGTGTAAATGTACCATACATCCATTATCCATTCATCCAGTGATAAGCACCTGGGTTGATTACAGTTCTTAGCTATTATGAATTGAGCAGCTATAAACATGGTTGAGTATATATCTTTGTAGCGAGATGTGGAACATTTAGGATAGATGTCCAATAATAGAATAACTAGTGCTGGTAAGTGCTTCCTGAGGTACTGGGGGAAAGTGGCCAACACTGGTCTGGGCAAACACAGGTTTAAGCTACTCAGAAGCACACATCCTGACAGGATGCACATTAGTGCTATAGAGGCACACAGGCAAGGTAGGTAATCAGTAGTTTTCTTGTTGGTGAAGAGATCCACTCAGTGTAAAGGAACCCATATCTGGAATTGATAACCAGACCAGAATACTATGGGGACAAAAACTATGCTTTCCAGTGTCAGGATCTCATGAGTCTTTGACTAAAAGAGGGGTTGCATCTATCAAAATCTCCATAAATTAATAATGCTTATCCATTTAAACTATACTGACTCATTCTCCATTGGAGAACCTGTTCTTTTTTCAGAAGGTAGCAATACCTGAGGGGATGAGCTATCTTTGCACTTCAGCAAAGCCAAAGATGAAACCCCATAGGAATTGAGGAGATGATCAAGAGAGCAGCTTCTATGCTGAAGCTGATAACCAGTGCTATGGTGAAGCAGACACACACTGAGGATACTCAACACCTACCAAAGCAGAGATACAGAGGCTCCTAAGAGGATATCACTGAAATAGATTTAAAACCCACCCAAAATAGCTCAAGGAATTTTGTGGAAGAGGGGATGGAAAGATTGTTAGAGCCACTTGTTGAGACATCATGCTCAGAGGTACTCCTGATCCACAAAAATAACTCACTGCTCCTCCCACAATGCATATCCCACAACCCTATAGGGAATATATGTAACCCTATGAAAGAGGGTCCCCAGTGGAATGGGCAAAAGGATGAGGGCTAAGAGCAAAAAACTGTGTGATGCACACATATAAAATATGCTGTTAATAAAAAGATTTTTATTTAAGAAATATACGAAGGAAATAATGGCAGTAAATACTAATGACAACATGTTTAACACTGTATTGTCCTCAAGGATGAATTTCCTCCCCTTTAATGACTGATTCTCCATGTTTCCTCAGCATCTGCCTCTCAGAATCCTGCAGAATCATTCTTTACAGAATTAAAATCAGTGAGTAATGATTTTTTTTTTTTCCGAATTAGGGTATCGCTCTAGCCCAAGAAGTACTGGAATTCACTATTCAGTCTCAGAATGGCTTCAAACTTATGCCAATCCTCCTACCTTTGAGTCCCAAGGGCTGGGATGAAATGCATGTGCCACCAATCCCAGCTAATATAAGATTTCAAATAAGGAAGTAAATCAGGACATTCTAGCATTATTTCAAGTCTTGAGATCTATCTCAACTCACAAAAGAGGAATTACCTAAATTTGTACGACTTTCGATACAATTCATATTAATAAACAGCAGGCTCATCATTCCACACTCATTCCTTTGTTACTTTATTTTATTTATGTATTTGAGAGACAGAATGAGGCAGAGGAAGACAGAGAGAGCATGAAAAAGAGTGGGCTGGCCATAATCTCCAGCCACCCAAAACAAACTCCACATGCACGTGCCACCTTGTGCATCTGGCTTACATGGGTCCCCGGGAATCAAACTGAGGTCCTTTGACTTTGCAGGCAAGCATGTTAACCACCAAGCCGTGTCTCCAGCCCCTCACGCTCATTTATTTACTGTCCAATTGGAAAGCAACAACAAAAATAATTCCTTACTCAGGAGGTGGAACTTCAGTGTATGAACATAAAATATAAAGTTAAATTCTGTGTGGAATCCTGTAATTAGGAAAAAATTAAAAATGGAGAAAAACAATGTTACAAATGAGAATCTGGATCATCACAGCTTATTAATCTGTGGGACCTGAGGAATAAGGTGGAAGGTCGTGTATGAGAACAAAATATGAAGTTGAGTGTCTGCATTGTTATAGGGGAGAGACTGGGAATTGCTGGACTTGCCATGATTATTTTCTCTATTGTATACTCAGACAGTGGGAAACATGGAGGTGTGGGATATTACAAGCATGAAACTGCCATGAGCAGTGCATGGACCTCACAGTAAATGCTGTGATGCTGATGAAAGTGAGGTATGTAAAGATCTCTCCACTGCTTGAACAATGGAAGAGACAATGCTGCCATGTCTGCATGAGCTGTATGAGCAGCAAACCTTTCTGACCTTTTCACCTCACATGTTGACTTGGAAACTCCAAGAAAATCTGCTTACATGATTTCAGGTGCTGTTCGTCCAAATGGCTTGTTGAAATTAGTCTGAAAACAAGTATGCTTAGGAGATTATCCCAGTGGGATTTATGCCTGGATATACCTGAACTTATAGCACCTGAAGCAAGAGATGATCACCACAACATGTTTTTCACCTGGTATTTATGACCTTGATATAGACCTCAGATGCAGAGCTTCAGGGTTATATTCTGTGCTTCCCATAGGAGGGTGGCACAGACAAGAATGAAAGAAATTAGGATATAAATATCCCCTCTAGTCAGCAATAGTACTCAGAGTGGATACACACACAAGCAGGCATATGTTATATATGTATCTTCCTGATGCTGCACATTACATCTGAGCTCAGAGTGAAGGCTTGTGGACATGGGGAAGCTGATCAGTTTCACTTTGGTCGTATTTCTTCCAATGCTTTCTGTCCTTTTCTGCAGTTTGATAGAAACGGGCTGCTTTTGGAGACTAAAGCAAAATACAGAAAGTGACGGAGATATGTGTAAGGATTGTATGTTTTACATTAAGACATCAAACAAGCATATGAGGAAATATGATTCATTGCAACAGCTTGACCAGTAAGTGTCAGATTGGTTACTTAATTTTCCACTTGAAAGTCATGAATAATGTGTAAGAAGTCTCTATATGGGTACGCTAACAGTTTTTTGATCCCTTGCTCTTTTCCACCCTAGCATACCACTTATGAATGAATCAAAATTTATTTTATACTTTACTGAGCAGAATTTTGCCACAGTCAAATGTATCTGATTTGTTCACATTTCATTGTAGACTTTCCTGGTCCTGATTTGTAGTTGAATCCCATTGTGATCAGATAGAGTACAAGGGATTATTTCAATTTTCCTGTATTTGTTCAGGTTTGCTTTCTGTCCTAATACAAGGCCTATTTTAGACAATGTTCCATGTGCTGCTTAGAAAAATGTATAGTCTGCGGCATTTGGCTGGAATGTTCAGTAAATATCTGTTAGTTCCATTTGTTTCATGACTTCATTTAATCCACATTTCTTTCTGTTTATTTATTTATTTTTTGGTGGGAATGACCTGTCAATTGATGAGAGTGGAGTTAATTGAAATCATCCACTACAATTGTGATTGGTGTTATATGTGACTTAAGTCTCATAGTGTTTGATAAAACTGGAAGGCCCCATGTTAGGTGCATATATGTTTAGGATTGTAATGCCCACCTGTTGTTGTGTTCCTTTAATCAGTACAAAGTGACCTTCTTTATCTTTCCTCACTAATGTTGGCTTGAAATCTATCTTGTTAGAGATTAAGACAGCAACCCCTGCTTGTTTCCTGGGCCCATTTGCTTGAAATATCATTTTCCATCCTTTCACCTTAAGACAGGGTGAATCTTTCTATTGAGAGATGAGTTCCCTGGAGGCAACAAATGGCAGGATCCTTCCTTTTAATCCAGTTTGCAAGTCTGTGTCTTTTGGTTGGGGCATTGAGGCCATTGATATTAAGAGTTACTATTGAAAGGTATGTATTTATTCTCACCATTCTTCTTGTTTTGCAGTGCTTCCCAGTTTCCCTTTACTCTCTTATTTTAACTGTTATTTGAGTATGGTTTACTTTTTCCTGTTCCGTCCTGTCTGTGCTTTGCTTTCTCTTCAGTGTGATGGATTCCTTCAAGTATTTTTTGTAGAGCTGGTTAAGTTCTCATAAATTCCTTTTGCCTGTTTTTCTTTTGGATTATCCTTATTTATCCATTAACTTAGATAAATAGCTTTGCAGGATAAAGTAATCTTGGTTGACAGTTATTATCTTTCAGAACTTTGGATACATCATTCCAAACCCGCCTGGCTTTATATGTTTGTGTTGAGTAATCTGATGTTATTTAGATGGGATTACCTTTTTCTGGTGACTTGTTTTTTCTAACAGCTTTCAATATATTTTCTTTGGATTGCATGTTTAGTAGTTTACTTATAACATGATGAGGAGAGGTTCTTTCCAAGTTTTGTCTGTTTTGTGTTCTGAAAGCTTCCTGTATCTGCATTGGCATTTCTTTCCGAACTTGGGGAAAATTTTCTTCTACGATTTTGTTGAAAGTGCTACTAAGCCTTTGGAAAGAAATTCTTCTCCTTCTATACCCTGAATTCTTATGTTTAATCACTTCATACTGTCCTGGATATCTTGACATTTCCATTCATACCTTCCTATTAGCTTGTCTTTCTCTTTATTGGACTGTATTAGCTCTGCCACCTGGTCTTCTAGTTTAGATATTCTGCTCTCTCCTTTATCCATTCTACTAGTGAGAATTTGTACAGAGTTTTATATTTGACTGTGTTCTCCACAGCTAGCATTTCAGCCTGTTTTTCTTCAGTATTTCTATTTCTGTAGAAAGCTATACTTTGAAGAACACATTTACTTCTACCTTGCTTCATATTAGATCTTACTTTCCTGACAATAAACACCACAGGTGTTCAATATTAAGTGGCAGAGAGAAAGTATCATTTCAAGTAGATGCTCATACTTCACCTATGAGCACATAATCTCTAATGTCTGTGGATAGGGAACAATTTTCTTTGTCTGTCAAACTCTGGACAGACTTTTCTCATAGATACAAATCTCTCAGATAATAGAAACATGAGATTCCATGATATTTTCTTCTTTTTGTAACAGGGTACAGGAATAAGAAAGGTGCCAACTATACATTGTGTTCCTCTTTTGCTGTGTTTGGTTTGGACATAAGAATAGAAAGAATTTGAAACATAATAAGTCAGGTGTTTTGTAAAAATTCCAAGTAACACATTGGTGAAGCACACAATTAAGAAAGGACTGTAGAATATTTGTAGTCCTGGTAAAATAGGAGATGAAACTCAAATTTGTGATTACTTAAACCCTTCTGAGATCCTAAAGTGGCCAATGTTGCAAGTGGTAGCCACTACAATTTGCTAGCAGGATTGACATGTTACAAACAGAAATTTCTTCTTCTTCTTTTTTTTTTCCCCCTTCTACTACTTTCTTTTTATTGAGTTGACACTTTGTATGGACACATTAACTTTTTTTTTTTTTTTTTACCATCATTCCCCTCCTCCCTGTCCATATAGCACTGAGGGACTTCCTACTGGGATTACTGGTATACCCACCATGTAGTATTGGTAATGTGTTGTGAGTTAAAAAATCTGTTATTTGGGGGAATGCAATACTCCAGAATACATCATCAAGCCATGTGGCTCTTGCATTCTTTTTATGCACTCTTCCTCAATATCCCCAGAGCCTTGTTCACTGTGCTTTGTGTTTACCTTAGTGTGGAATCTCAGAGTCCTGGATTTTGGCTTTACCACATTCAGAGTATTATCAGTGTCTGTATCCCTTACCCTAACTCACGTTGTGAAGTTCCTCATGGAGGAAGCATTCTTGCTCATCTCTCCAATTCTTTTGTGTTTTCATCTGGGCCTTAGCTTCTGTGCTAGGGGTGGTTCACCTGCTGACACAGAGTAGGTGATCCTTGTTCTGTTGATATATTTTGGTTGTCCTTTGTTCTTTTTCATTTCTGAAGAAGAAAAACAGATTCTCCAATTTAAGGGTGAGAACAGGATAGCTTAAAGTGTATAGGAATTGTGCATTTTGAAAGATTTTGATGGCTGTAGTTTAATTTTCGCAAAAGACTAGTGGATGGTTCTCAGTGAAGTCTATCATCTTGGTCTCCATGGAATTCTGAATTGGCTCATCATTCTAGCTATGGTTTCTTTTCCACTGAGTGCATCAATTAGTTAATTAGAAAGGCATTGGTTACCTACATAATGTTCCTGCCACTATTACCTAGGTGTGTACTTCTGGTCAGGAAGGTTGCTTGGATATTGCATACTCTCTTGATTTCTCACAGCATTGTTGGCTGCTGTACAGTATCTCATTTCATGTTTTGAGCACAACATGGATTAACCATCTGGGTGCTGACTTCCTTCCAGATTCAACCTGATCTCTAGTTTTCTGTGATATTCTGCATTGGTTGCATGTGGTTTCTTCAGCAATAGGATCTCACTTTTCACTTTAGATGAGTAATAAAATGACTTGACAGAAACTTTTCTTGTTTGGGAATACTCATAGGTATCTTCAGTCAATGGCTCAATCTGGGTTGTAAACAATTTCTGGTACTTGGATTTTCCACCAGTGCCAAACATCTTAGGGTAAGGCTTCATCCCATCCTGTCCAGGCCCCATCTTTATCATATAATCCCTCCATGCTCCTATTCAGGGTTATAGCTTTTAGTGTGATATTGATGAGAAAGTATTTTATGGGACCAACACATTTTGGATTTGATATTGATTATATTTCCATGCCCCTGTGCCTTCCCATTCCTCTTCCCCAAATCTTTCCATCACTCTTATCTGGCTTTTCCAATTTCTTGTTAGATATGACAGCAATTCATGCCCTTCCAGTTTAGGATCCAGGGGTGAGAACCATGCGGGTTTTAAGTTTCTATATATGAGTGAATTCACTTACTATGGTCTGTTAAAATTCTGAACATTTTCCTACCAATTGCATTATATCATTTTTTTTTCCCTTAGGGCTGTATAGAATTTGATTGTGTGTATGTACCACATCTTCATTATCCATTTGTCAAGTGAAAGGCATCTGGATTGATTCCAGTTATTAGCCATTGTGAATTGAGCAGCTACTATCATAGTTGAGGAAATGTTTCTGGAGTAAAGAGTTGAGAATTTAGCATGGATGCCCAGTAGAGAAATGGCAGGGTTAGTTGTTACTATTTTCATCCTTTCCTGGAGTCTACATATTGATTTCTATATTGATTGTACAATTTTGAATTCCAACCACTAGTGAATTATAGACCCTATTTCCCTGAATAATGTCAAAATTTACTGTCAGTTTATTTTTTATTTCTATCCTTGTGGGAGTGTAGTGGTATCTCATAGTGGTTTTAATTTGTATTTACCCCATGGTTAAGAATGTTGAACATTTTCATAGATGAGTTTAGCCACTTAATTTCTTCCTTTGACAGTTTCCTGTTGAATTCTCTGCCCCACTGCTTGAGTGAATTTTTTTATTGTTTAGTTTTTTTGAGTTTCTTATAGATTCTAGATGTTAGGCCTTGTCAGTGGAATAACTGGCAAAGATTTTCTCCCCATGTGTAGGTAGTTTGTGGGTTGTGTTTAAGATATGTTGTCTGTAGACAAGCATTTTACATTTACTGTATAAAAGAGAGAGAGATGGTTACCCATATGTAATCTTCATATAGCTCTGTGGGCCTCCTTATTGGACTGAATTGAGACCACAGCCATGCTATCCCTGTCAGTAATTTCCTTATTAATTTTGACTACTATTTAATATTACCTGTAAGGATAATCTACAATAATATTTCTACATTTAACCTGATACTATTCAGCTATTTTGTCATAAAAAGGAAGTTACGTATCACAGGAAGCAAGTGGAACTACAAAAATGATGGGACACTCTTCTAATTCCTGATGAAATAGAGTTCACATTAGAACTAGAAGAGATACCTATGCCTTTTAAGGAAGTATAAGAGCCAAGTTTTGCTATAAATAAATAGGATTGACTGCATATTCAGCATTACTTAGGGCATTGCCTCACTCAGTGGAGGATGGTATATAACAAAATGCCATAAGATAGAAATTTTTAAAGGAATTTCTGCATAATCATGAGGCCCTGAGTTCAAATCCGTGGCCCTCACCTACAATTTTGACACAGTGAAGTGCATCTGTCATCCCATGTCCTGATGAGTTTAAAAATCAGAGTCCCTAGAGATTGCTTTTCTTCACCAGCCAAATTGGTGAACTCCAAGTCACAAAAATAATTCCATATAAGCCAGGCATGTTGGAACAATCGATCTTGGAAGTTAGCCATCTGACCAGAGTGAAAGTGAATCTCAAAGTAATTTTAATTTGTATTTCCCTGATAACTAAAACTGTTGAACATTTTTCAGTATTTTTATTGGCCAATTGTATTTCTTTCTTTGACAACTCTTAGTTCTGTTGCTGTCTAATTTTTAAATATATTTACTGGAGTAAAAAGAATATTGATTTGATAGTAAGAAACACACAGAGAGACCGACAGAAAGGGAGTATGTCTATGCTACGGACTCCTGGTGCTCCAAAGCAACTCCAAAAGCTGGCACTATTTTGTGTCAGGCTTTATATGGATACAGAGGAATCAAAACAGGGCCACCAGGCTTTGAAAGCAAAACTTATAAACCATTGAGCCACCTCCCCAACCTGGTTATTTTAGGAGCTTGATTCTCCTCCATTTACTCTGGCATCTGTAAAATAAATGATATTATTCAAACAAAAGTGAAGACAGCTTGGGTTAAAATGGGTATGGGAATTTATATGAGAGATTTTATTGATCTGTAAGTCCACAATTCATATCCACAGAGCAATGATGGCTTCTTTCTGAAGACTGGCTTTTCCAGTCCATGGCATTCTGACTTGGTTTCCAGTACCAGATATGAGTTCTCACCCCAATACCAGATATGTGAGATCAGTTGCTCACCTCCAGAGCTGCATGCCAGTATTTCAAGAGTGTGTACTTCTTGACCTGCTGCTTAATTTTACAGTCTGTAGGATCTTCAGCTTATTCATGGTGTTGGTGTCCATTGTAATCCAGTGAATCCCATAGTGCTTTCCAGGGCTATCCAGGAGGAAAACAGTTTCTTTTTTAGTTCCAACATGATATACCAGTGTGCTATGACAACAGCCTGTGGTGTCTGCAGCAATAGAATCTTACTTTTTAGCTCTGACAGGTAATGAAGTGTTTTGCTAACTACCTACCTTGTTTTGGGGACCTCATGTGTCTCTCTGGTCAACTGCTCTCTGTAGGTGCCAACCCTATTCTGGGATCATATTTACTGCCAGAATCCATACACTTAAGGCTAAACCTTTGTTACCTACTGTCCAGATTGTCTCTACTCCCCTTTCCTGTGCAATGCTAGCCAGATTTAGAGTGTCTATGGAAATGGTTCATTTTTTTTTTTAATTTTTGTATAATCACCTCCCCACATCCCCTTCCCCATACTCTTTTTTTTTAAAAAAAAATTTTATTTATTTATTTGAGAGTGACAGACACAGAGAGAAAGACAGATAGAGGGAGAGAGAGAGAATGGCGTGCCAGGGCTTCCAGCCTCTGCAAACGAACTCCAGACGCGTGCGCCCCCTTGTGCATCTGGCTAACGTGGGACCTGGGGAGCCGAGCCTCAAACCGGGGTCCTTAGGCTTCACAGGCAAGCGCTTAACTGCTAAGCCATCTCTCCAGCCCGATACTCTTACAAGCCTGCCCCTCAAACATTCTGTCCTCTCATATTCTATCAATCAAGTAATCCTCTCTCCTGAGTTCTTTTCTCCTGGTCTCATTCTCCTTTTGTACCCATATTCCTGTTGCTTACCTCGAGTTGCATTCTTTTTCCATTGCCTCCCTCCCCTCTAGCCCTTTTCTAGTTAATAGCCTCTTCTACTGATTTCTACTTCAACTCACACACAAGTCTGAACATTTGTAACAAAGATCCATATATAAGATAAAACATGTGATGTTTGCATTTCTGGGGCTGGGTTAACTCATTTAGTAAAATCCTTTCCAGAACCATCCATTTCCCTGCAAATTTCATTTTTTACACTGCTAAATAGAAAGAACTTCATTTTGTAAATGTACCACATCTCTATCATCCATTGAGCTGTTTAGAGACATCTAGGCTGGATCTATCTACTAGCTATTGTGAATAGAGCAACAATAAACATTGTTGTGCAAGTATCTCTAAGGTAGTGAGAAGAGTCCTTATGAGATATGTTGTAGCAGACAACTTCAGGTTTACTGAGAGAAACTTCCAAACCAGGCAGAGTTATGGAGCAAGGTATATTTATTGAAGCTTACAGATCAAGAGATGATCCATAATGGCAAAAGAATCTAGCTTGCTTTCACAGGTCTAAGCAGAGAGAAGTCACAAGCACAAAAGAAATACTTTACATACCTTTAGATTGAAATTTCAAACCCATCCCCACACCTTAGGGCTGGAATGCCCAGTGACACCTCCTCCAGCATGTGTCTGCAGAACAAAATTACAAACTAATAAAACAATGAATATATTGGTAGCCATCTATTCAAAGTACCACATTCCATTCCACCCCTGATTCCCCAATAGATTTTTTTTTTTTTTGAGGTAGGGTTTCATTCTAATCCAGTCTGATGTGAAATTCACTGTGTTCACTTTGTAGTCTCAGGTTGGCCTAGAACTCACAGCAGTCCTCCTACCTCTACCACCCAGGTCCTATGATTAATGACATGTGCCACCATACCTGGCTCCAAGGGCTCTTTTATCTTTATTCTATTAAATTAAGTTCATTAGTGTCTTACAATTTTCTTGTTTCTCAGTTTCCATTTTTCTCTTTTTAATCTTTTTATACAAGTGGCATTTATTATGACATGGTTCTTTAGGCTAGAAATCAGAGATTAAATTATCAGAAGGGTTGAATTCTCCCAAAGGCTCTTCTATCCTTGGCTTATCCATAATCCACTTCTCTCTGTGCCTCCTTTGTTTTTGTCTCTATGTTCTTCTGCTTCTGATATTCAGTACAGCAAAGGAGGTACTGATAGCAATAAGCTATCTTCCTTAAAAGGACGAAGGGAGAGTAGTGATGGTGAAAAACTGATTTTTTCTTTAATGCTTTTCCACCACTTTTGAATTAAATTCGAAAGAGATATAATTAAAATGCTCATACATGTGTTATCTTCTTCTGGCAAACTATATAAAATAAGTTAATGCACACAAGACATTCTATTTTCTCTGTTATACTGGAAACTACTTGATGAAAGGATATATATATATATATATATATATTTATATATTTATCTTATTTTATAAAACAGGTTATATACTCTTATCTCCTCACCCCATGCTCCTGTTACCCTAGGGGCCCTACTTTGTGGGGTCTTCATATTTACTGTGGGGTCATGAAGGCCTCCTTAGTCAGTGCCTTTGGGGTAGTTGGGGGGAACCCTGCCTCAGGGTATTTCTACACACTCTATGGCTCTTACAATGGTTCTGCTCCCTCTTCCACAAGGGATCCTATCTTTTGTTTTATGCAATTCCACTAACTATGTGGCTCAAGATGTTGCCTACATGGAGTTATCACAGAAAAAAAAAATAGCAGTTAATTAAAAGAATTTAAACAGAACCCTACTGTGCCACTTTTACAAGAACACAATAGAGGGCAGGGCAGATTGCTCAATGGGTAAGGATGCTTCCTCTGCAAGCCTGAGTGCCTGAAGGGGCCCGGGAGTGCCCCAGTTTATTCCTCCAGCACCCACATTGGCAGATGGGCATGGCAACACATGTCTGTATCCTTGGTCCTGTGGGGAGCAGAGATTTGAGAATTGCTAGGGCTCTCTGAAAGAGAGATAGTAAGCTATGAAACTAGTAAAGACTAATTAGTAAAGACTCTATTTCAAGAAAAATAGCAGGTGGATGAGCAATGGAGGGGGACATTGATGCCCTCAGGTGGCCTCTGAAGGTATGCCCATGGGGTGCTGCATCAGCACACATATATGACTATACCATAACACATACACTTTCTCCTTCTCTCTCTCTCTTTCTCTCTCTCCACACACTATGCAAAAGAAAAAGGAAACAAGGCATGAAAAGATCACAAGACTTAAAGTTTTATTTCTATTTGTATAAAAATTCAACTATTTATGGTTTGATATGGAAAAATATATTTTTGGGAGTCTGATGGTTTGATGTGTCAGTTGGACTGCGCCACAGGGTGCACAGGATGCTTGGATACAAGCATTTGCTTGGGTAGTCTTTAGATAAGGCTGTAGAGAAACCAGTTGTCTCAGGTAAACAGACTTACTCTCCCTACTAACATTACTGATACTTAAACCTTTTTTGTATGCTAGAAAGCCCAACAGTACAAATGTAAATATAGAAATTCAGATGATTAAAGTTCTACAATTCTAGATCAGCAAACTTTTATTTCATTACAAAACATCTCAGAAAACAACTAAACCTCACCCCTTGGCAATTACTACTAAAATACTATAATTTGCTGCACAGCAAAACCCCTAAATTTGACATTTATAATAAGATGCTAAGGTTTGTGTTCCAATAAATTAAATCTCCAACTGTTATTAAATACTAGTTTTTCACATATGCTAAAGCAAAACTATACCCTGTAAACATTGTGTAACTATGAGGTCTTATTGTCTTAAACATAATCTTAAATTTCTAAAATTTAAATGTATAAATTTCTTTAATAGAATGTATCCAATGACTAAATTGATTCTAACACAATATAAGGATTTTTATGCTGTTGGAAATGACTACTTAGATTTGTTCATTTTAGCTCACATATAATAACCTCACAAGCAATTTTTCTTTTTATTTAACAAAGAACCAGGAGTCAGTAGTTACAGCAATAATAATATAGTCTTGTACTCAAAAATACAGTGCTGTTTCCAGCTATATTTGATGACATTCTGAAGTATTAAAACAGAAATAAAAATATATTCTCCAAATAAATCTACCAGATGCATGTAAGACTGCCTGTCTCCAACCTGTTTTGATCATGCACTTGCTTGAACTTGTGCCAAAATCAAGTTTGTTAAAGAAAACAGATAAAAGGGAAAGAGAGTTACACGATTTAAATATCAGATTTTATTTATTTTTGTTTATTTTCACTTATTTATTTGAGAGTGACAGACACAGAGAGAAAGAGGCAGATAGAGAGAATGGGCATGCCAGGGCCTCCAGCCACTGCAAACGAACTCCAGATACGTGCATTAGCATCTGGCTAACATGGGTCCTGGGGAATCAAGCCTTGAACCGGGGTCCTTAGACTTCATAGGCAAGTGCTTAACCACTAAGTCATCTCTCCAGTCCTAACTGGTAGATTTTCTGCATACCTGCCTAGCCCAGTAGTTACCAAAAGGCAGACTCCCTCTGCCTTGTGACCACTGCTGGTCTGCATGATGGGTGTCTTTCCAAGCAGATGCTTGATGAATAGTCTGTATTCTAAAATACCACAACATTAATCATTATTCAAATTTATCCATTGGCTCTCTTGTCATAAACATTTCTTTCTTATATCTTATATATATATCTTATATCTTATATGCCAATCTTTTTTTTACCTTATATATAAGATAATGATATATAATTAGATACAACATATTTTTTGAAGATAGCACTGACTACTTTCCCCTCATTACTATTCATGGATAAATATCATGCAAAATCATACAATGAGAATCTCCCTGTATGTGAAGGCTAAAGGTGTTTTTAGTTCAACAGAATCAAAAATTTTGACAGATGTTCAGAAAGCGAATGTTTTTCAACCAAACCAGTAACTGAGTCTATTTAGTTGAATGTTGGATATTAACAGGAGAGTTATTGTAGTTGTACTAATGCACTTACAAATTTTCATTAAATGAATATATCAGGTACAACATTTTCTGTCATTATTATATATTTCCTTATTTCCCACTAACCTAAACACATTAGGGAAAAAAACAAGTAATATGTATTTAATATGTATGCATCATATAATATGTATAATATAACATAACATGTATAATACATATAGATCATAAAATAACATTTTAAAATATTTTTTATTTATTTGAGATACAGAAACAGAAAGACAGAGAGTAAGTATGGGCAAACCAGGGTCCTCCTGCCATTGCAAACCACTTGTGCATCTGGCTTTATGTGGATACTAGGGAATAAAATCTAGTGCATTGGGCTTTAGAAGAAAGCATCTTTAATAACTAAGCCATCTGCCCCACCTGTAACAAAGACACTTAAGGAGGCTTTCCTATTAATTCTTTTCTTCTTGAGGTAGGGTCTCACTCTAGTCCAGGTTGATTTGGAATTCACTATGCGTTCAGTCTCAGGATGGCCTCCAACTCACAGTAATCCTCCTAGCTCGGCCTTCTGAGCCCGGGGATGAAAAGCATTGTGCCACCACTCCTGCTGCATTTCTACTTTGTGGGTTTACCTGGAGTTGATACTGTACAATTAAGATTATTCCAAGTATACTTTCCAATACTTGGATTTTACCTTATAGTAACAAACTGTTCCTAATCCTTCCCATCCTGCTGTCATTTATTTTGCACACATGCACAATACTACATTAGCAAATACATTATCTTGAACAAACTGTTACCTGTCAGATCAGTTAAGAATATAAAAATCTTTTTATTTTACCCTTCATTATTATTGTTATTGTTGGAGTTATTCATTTGTTAATATAGATCAGAATTTTTCACCTATATTCATTTTCTTCCCTTTAGCAACAATTCTGACAGGGTCCATCTACAAGAAAAAAAAAAGTGTTTGTCCAAGGAAGGCTTTAATTTATATCTGCTTTTGAATATATTTCTTTCTCGTGAGGTATGGTCATGCTGTAGCCTAGGCTAAACTGCAATTCATGTAGTCTCAGGGTGGCCTTGAACTCATGGCCATGCTCCTACCTCTGCTTCCCAAATTCTGGAATTAAAGGCATGTACCACCATACCTGACTTGAATAGTTTTTCAGGCACAGGACTCTGTGATAATTTTTGTATCTCACCACTTGAAATATTTCATTCCATTCTTTTCTCGGCTGCATGACTTCTGAAGAATATAGTCGCCTGTGTTCTTCTGTAGGTAAGTCACCCACTGTCTCATCCTTTGTATTCTTTTGAGATTTCTTTTTCTCTATCTGTAATTTTTTAAAGTTCAAATATGATGTGTCCAGATTTTGATTTAATTTTTTTTTTATTTTTCAGCACTTACATTTTGGCATTCTTCATATTCCTGGAACTACAGTTTAGTGACATAGATTGAGGGGATTTCTTAAGTTAACATTACCTCAAGTGTTGTTCTCCTTACTTTCTCTTTATCCTCCACTCCTGGGATTCCCATTACCTGTAACTCACATATTATGTAGTTGTACAGAGCCTTCAGATAATGTTTTCTTCAGTTTTTCTCTTTGATTTTCAGATTGGAATTTTGTGTTATATCCTCAAGCTGAGAGATTTTTGTTGGCTGTATACAGCCCATTAACAAGCCAAGCAAAGGCGTTCTTCAGTTGATCCATTGTTTTTTGTTCTTTAGTATTTTTCCTTAAAATGTCCATACATGCACTTGCTTGCTGTCTGTGTTTTCCATTAAACCTTGTCAATACTGTTGCAATTCATAATCTCATAAATTCAACATTCATGCCATGTCTGATTTTTTTCTGACACTTACTCCATTTCTTCTATGTTCTGCATCTTAACAGGTCCTGTACTTTTTAGTGGTGGTTGTACAGGATAGACAGGAAAAGGAGCTCTGGCAAAAAGCATTTAGACTGTCATGGGAAGGTTTATGGGGAGGGACAGTGCTTTGTAGCTTAAAGCTAACTGACAGTGTTCGGGGTGCCCAAGATGGTGAACTTCCCCAGTGGGACAGGATGGCTGCAGTGCTGAGTGGGGCATCATCCTTCCTCTGGGGAGGTCACGTTTTGTAGCAGTAGTACTTTGAGAACAGAAGCTTGGACAGTACATCCACCCTCTCACCCATCACCACAAGCAAGAGGAAAGTTTCTCCAATGGTCATAGAGAGGCCCTTGTAGATCTCCTGTATGAAAACCTACAAAGCACCCTGGTCCTGCATATGCACAGCATGACTGGACCCCCTGGAGTTGTCAGCTCACACTACTTCACACTCATCCACCAATAATATGTCAGTTATGCTGCAGTTTTCTATCCTGACATGGGTTCACTTTTAAGGAGGCTTCTGTTGGGGGCCTTTGCTTAGGCCAGCTGTGCTTTCATTGCCTTTCTGTCTTTACTGATGGACAGCTGTTTTTCTGCACTCTTGCTGCTTTGACAGATCATAAGAAATGTGGTGTTTTGCTCAGTTTTTTACTTCTTGCTGGGATAGAGTGTTGGGCGCTTCACTCCTAATGTGCCAGGTTGTTCTGCAAAGTTTTCATTTTCTCTTACTAATAAGAATGGAAAGCACTTTTAAGTTCAGCACACTGATATTCCTACATTTTACTCCTTGTAAAAGTTTGAGAATAACTAGCAAAATTATAGCACTGTGTGAAATTGTGTCAATTTACAAATGACATGGCTCACTAGCATGCCATAGACAAGACATGTTCAGCATGGCCAAGGGCAGAAGGGATCTTCTTAATCAAGGTTAAAGATTTAAGGTAAGATAAAGTTAAGGAATCAAATGGCTCTCTCTTTCTCAATATCTGTCACTTTTTTATTTGAAGGAAGAATTTCAAATAGTTCTAAACTCAAGTTTCCTGAAGAATATTCTCTTCCTACTTCTCAGATTATTCCAAAATACTTGTCCTAGCATTGCAGTAAAGGAGGTAAATGACTTCAAAACATCTGATGTTACAAAAATGGACAACTCAAAAAGGAGCTCACTTACAGCCACACACTCCCAGGATATTCAGAGCTTAGTGGGAAAATGCTGGTTCCTATTAATATACAGTTACTTAAGAACATCAGTCAATTTCTCTCTCAGACATGTGGATGAGATTCAATCACAATGAAGAAAAAATATTTGCCTGGTATGGTGGTGTACACCTTCAGTCATATCACTCAGAAGGAGTGAGGTAGGAAGACCAGCCTGCTATAGAGTAAGTTTCAGGTCAGGCTGGGCTAGAGTGAGACTCTATCCTGGAACAAAAACCAACTTCCAGGAACACTTTACTCTGCAAACAACTGAGAATTAAACAGCTATTTTTACAGAAACATAAGATATTAGCACATTCTTCTTATTCCATTATAGTTGGGCTATACTTTCATCAGCTGAAGGTGAATAAAATGTTAGTCAGGTTTTTGTTTAAGTAGAGCAAATATATTCATTATATAACACCAGATGATGCAATATGTATATATTTAAGTACTTTATTTCTTTGCTAGCAGAGAGGGGGAGAGGCAGGAAGGGGATGGGCATGCCATGATCTCTTATCACTGTAAATGAATCCTAGATGCATATGTATGCTTCTGGCTTTATGCAGGTACTGCGCCACAGATGGCAAGCATGCCATATCAAGATCATGAGGATCAAGAGCTGAAGAGCTGCATACACGGTTCCAGCCCAGCAGTCTCTTCCTTGGAGTCCAATGTGGCCCCTATATAGAAACATCTTTGGCTCTCTACACTACAGATACCTATGGTTTTCTGCACAATGTTTGTCTTTTTTATTCACTTGGTGCACCAATCTCTAAATATACTTTTCCAGCAAAAATTGATGTTAGTGAAGTGCTGGTCAATGTATTTGAGAGAATCGCTGGCATAGAACTGGAAAAACAAGAAAATGGGTCAGAAATCATTGTTTTCCTTAACGCCTTAAGGAAAGTCAGGCATGGAGTACAGTACACTTAGGAGGAAACAGTGAACCTCCTGGAACAATGTAAAAATTGTTCTATGACTAATTTTTCTGAATTGTGGCAATTGTAGCAAACTATGACTCTTTACCAAGAATCCTTACAGGAAAATCAATAGAGGTCAGAAAGAGTGCAATTGGGGGGGGGGGGGAACCAAAGTCTAAGTATGGAGAGACATGAAAAGGAAAATTCAAAAGAAATGGTTGGCGGATAAATGGGTTTATTGGATCAATGGTCAATGGTGGGAACCCCCATTTTGTGGTTGTTCTATCTCTCACCTTTAATACAGTAACTGAAAGTAGGAGCTCAGGAAAGCACAAGTGCTTGACCGCACAGACATGGGGAAAGTGAGAAAATAGTTAATCATTATAGAGGCCTGACAACTGTACTTGAGGTAAATAATTATGGATTTTTTGATGTAAAGAAATAGCAAAAAGTTTCTATGAATTCTGTGGAACTGTACCTTTCTTGAAGTTTGCTCTTTCATGACATGATCAGAAAATAAAAGACTGAGGTTAATAGCTGTGGCAGCAGAGAGAAGCAAAGACAGAGATAGAGATAGATAGATAGATAGATAGATAGATAGATAGATAGATAGATAGATAGATAGAAACTCAGCTGCCTTCAGCATTAGCCTGTCAGTTTGCACCAGAACTTGACTTTGAGTCATTATTGTGCCACTCCCTTTCACACCTCTCTTTGGGGATCCTTCTTCAAGCCAGGGCTGGACTCTGGCAGTACTGGGGAAATGTACCCAGGCTATTAGGCTCTACAAGCAAGCACTTTTATCTGCTGAACCCGCTCTCCAGCCCCTAATATATATGTATATATATTTTGTTATATATTAAGATTTATATTTATTTATTTATATATTGAGTCTTAAAAACAGGAACATATTTTCTGAAAGGAGAGAATTAGTGTTTCAAGCTTTTAAAATGAAAAAAAATAAAGCAGTTGGGTGTGGTGGCACATGCCTTTAATCACAGCACTCAGGAGGCGGAAGTAGGAGGATTAAAGAGAGATCAAGACCACCCTGAAAGTACATAGTGAATTCCAGGTAACTCTGGGCTAGAGTGATACCATACCTTAAAAAAAAATGCTTTAGGGGCTGGAGTGATGGCATAGCAGTTAAAGTGTTGGTGTGAAAAGCCAAAGAACCCAGCTTTGAATTCCCCAGGACCCATGTAATCCAGATGCACAAAATGACCATGTATCTGGAGTTAGGTTACAGTGTCTAGATGCCCTTGCATGCCCATTCTCTCTCTTCCTCTCTCTGCTTCTTTAACTGTCTCTGTGAAATCAATCAATAAAATAAAAATATGAAAACAAACTCCTTGCATTAAAATAATTCCCAAAGACTTAACAAGCTAAGTGTTGGCATACACACACACATACAATTAATTTCTCAGGAGGAGGCAACAATGTTTTCTTGTGATAGAGTCTGAAGGTAAATCTGGCCGTGATTGTCATACCTACAATCTAAGCACTTAGGAGGCTGAAACTGTAGAAACACAAATCCCAGGCAAGTCAACTACATAGCAAGACCTTGTCCCCGAAAATATATAGAATGAAATGAAATAAAATAAGGCTAGTAGCTTTTGCCTCAGATGCTAGGTCTAGCTGGCCATCAGTTGTATGCTCTCCTGTGTCTTCAGTACCCATGCCGTAATCAAAGTTACCTGTGTCCCTCCAGGCTGATTGCCTCTTGTTTGCCACAAACTCATTCATCATAACTCACCATCATGGAGAAGCTAGCAAAGACCATAAAAATCAAGGTGATTCCAAGAAAATCGCTCCTCCCTCAAAGGAGATAGAAGAAGATGGTGAGGATGAAGAAATGTCAGAAGTGGAAGATGACAGCAGTGGAGAAGAGGTTGTCATTCCTCAGGCCAAAAAGTCACCACAACTCCAATAAAGATGGTGGTGGCTCCCCAAACAAAAATAGGTTGCAGTTTCCACACCTGCCCAGAAAGCAGCTGTCACCCCAGGCACAAAGGCAGCTGCTACGCCAGCAAAGAAGGAAGTGACACCAGCCAAAGCAGCCCCATCACCTGACAAGAAGGGAGCCTCACAAGCGAAAGCATTGGTAGCAAACCCTGGTAAAAAGGGAGCTGTTACACCAGCCAAGGGCTCAAAGAATGACAAGCATGCCAAAAAGGAAGACAGTGATGATGAGGCTGATGGTGAAGAAGATAGTGAGGAGGAAGAGGAGGAGGAGGAAGATGATGAAGAGGATAAATTTGAGCCAACAGTGGTGAAAGCATCAGCTTCTGAGATGATCCTGAAAAGAAGCTATGGAGACTACACCAGCAAAAGTCAAGAAAGCTCCACAAATGTTATTCCTGTGAAAGGAAAAAAATGTGACTGAGGAGGAGGGTGAAGGCGATGAAGATGACAAGGAAAAGGAGGAAGAAGATGAGGAGATGGAGGAAGAGAAAGATGAGAAACAAGAGCCTCTTAAAGAAGCATCTGGAGAAAGAAGAAAATGCACAAACATAAACTAGCTCCTGAAGCCAAGAAACATAAAGTGGAAAGTAACCAGAAAGCAGAAGGATCAGAACCAACCACACCTTTCAACCTCTTTACTGAAAACCTGTATCCTCACAAGTCTGTTGCTGAATTACAAGTTGTCATCAGTAAACATTTTGGTAAAAAGGGGTCTTGCTGTTGTGGCTGGCAGACCTGGGAGAAATAGGAAGTTTGGTTATGAAGATCCAGAAAAAGCCTTGGAATTCACAGGTCTTTGGCAATGAAATTAAATTGGAGAAACCAAAAGGAAGAGACAATAAGAAAGTTCAAGCTGTAACACTTTTGTCCAAAACACTTTCTTTCAAAATCACTCAGGATTAACTAAAAGAGGTGTTTGATGATGCCATAATGATCAGATTAATCAATCAGTCAGGATGGGAGAGTGAAGGGATTGATTATATTGAATTAAACAGAAGTTGATGCACAAAAAATCTTGGAAGAAATGCAGGGGACAGATATCAATGGGTGATGTGCTTCCCTTCACTACACTGGAGAGAAAGGTCAAAGGCAAGAGAGAGCTGAGAAAATAGCACTTGGAGTGGTAAATCAAAACATTAGTTTTAAGTAACCTCTCCTACAGTGCAACAGTAGAAACTCATCACGAAGTATTTATCAAAGTGCCTCAGAACCCTAATGGTAAATCTGAAAGGTATTCATTTAGAGAATTTGCTTCATATGAAGATACTAAAGAGGCTTTAAACTCCTGTAATAAACTGAAAGTTGAAGGTAGAGCAATCAGGCTGGAGTTCATGGACCTAGAGGATCACTTTATGAAAGAAGTCAGTCATCCAAGACACTGTCAAAAGTCTGTCTGAGAAGACCACTGAAGAGGCTCCAAAGAATCATTTGAGGGCTCTGTTCGTGCACCAATAGCCATGGATCAGGAAACTGGGTCCTCCAAAGGGTTTGGTTTTGTAGACTTCAACAGTGAGGAAGATGCCAAAGCTTCCAAGGATTGTGAAATAGATGGACACAAAGTTACCTTGGACTAAGCCAAGCCTAAAGGTGGAGGTGTATTTGGGGGCTGTGGTGGAGGCAGAGGAGGCTTTGGAGGTTGAAGAGCCTTCAAAGGAGGCAGAGGAGGTGGAGACTTCAAGTCACAAGGAAAGCAGATGAAATGTGAATAGTTTTTTTTTTTTTTTTTTCCTGTTTCAGTCTTTCCCTCTTCCATTGGAAAGAAAGGACTCTGGGGTTTGTATTCTGTAACCTGTTCAATGACAGGGCCTTCTGAAGACATTCTAAGACAGTGTACAGTCCTGTGGTCTACTTGCAATCCATACAGATAACATTTCAAGAGAGATATCCTGTTGATTTTGACTCGATATTCATAAAAAGTTTTTAAACAGGAGAGTGATAGTGCTAACCCTTTTCTTTAAGTTTTTAATTTATTTTGTTTCATCCCATGTACAAAACCATTTTCCCCTAAAAATAAGGTTTTCTTGTGTGTTGTGGGTTATCAAAGAATGTTTTATCATGATTTTTTGCTTCAGCGACTTTAGGACAATTTAAAAGTTCTAAACTATGGAAAAAGCAAGGCTAATGGATTTAGTCTGGTTTTCAGCCCTTATTCACTAAGCTGGGAAGTTATATAACACAGCTATTCTATATAGAATTGCCTGATTACAATTTCATTTCTGTGGCTCAGAAGGCTTGCCATTCATGTCTCTGTGTCAAGTAGATCATTCTGAATCATACCAGCTATACCTAAACTTGTTCTAAATAGTCACTACTTTAGGGTATAAATAGATGCTCAAATCATTTTACCTCATTAATTTACCTGACTCCTTAACCATAAAAATCCTTATTTATTTATTCTTTCTTTACATTAAAATTTTTTATTGACAACCTATAATCTAATTCTTTATCAGATACAACTTTGAGAGAAAATTAATATTCTTAGAGGAAAATTAATGGGAGGAAGTGCCAGCTTGAAATGTTTGTATATTCAAGTTACAAAATGATTTAAGAAAATATACCTGAATATACAGTTGTAAAAAAGTTGTAAACCTTGAAACTGAAAATTTAATTCCATAATTTATATTTCAATTCTACTTTTATCAAAATCTTTTCAGCATCAACAATAAAACAATAAATTTTACTAGTCACAAAATAATGACTCTAATTATATATCCAACATATATATTGCCTAACTTCGGAGAATTAGTAAGTACTACATGCTTACATGCTTCTACTGACTATCTTTGATTAGGAAACAATGTTGTTTTAAAAATAGTAATATTCTACTTAGAATAGTAATATTCTACTTAGACGATGCTACATTTGTTGATATTTGTTTGATGAAGTAACAATTACTTTCAGAAACCAACAAATATTATAAATCAACTACAAGACAGACCATGGATACCAGCTCACCACTATTTACATTTTCCTCCTCATTTACCCCCAAGTGGGTTCACTCTATGTATCATGAATTGTAGTAAAAATTACAAGCATGAATCAGTTTTATATGTGTAGTTATAATTTTATTTTACTTTTTTATTATAATGTCTGCTTGTACCTGAAAGCTACAAAAATGACTGTGTAAAAGACCAAGTGTAACCCGTGCTCTCTTCCATCCATGGGGAAAAGTGCTTTTGGGTCTGTGCCTCCTGTTCCCAGTCTGTTACTATTTCTGTACCTAAATTTTGAGTTCTTGCCTTTGCGCAGAAAGCATTGAACAATGCTTTAAATTACACTCCTGCTAGATAGTTTAAAGACCAGAAGATACTAATTATAGATTAAGTTGCATGTTTAAGTAAGACATTGCTCCTCTTACCATAACCAGACAAGAATATAACCCAAAAATATTACATCATAATCCTAACAGGTACCCACTGTACTGTTGTAACCTACACACAAGAAACACTGTGACAGCTGTGAATATATGTAATTTCTAATCTGAGGCCTTTAAACCAGGAAAATACGAGTACAATATTTTAAATACACTGAGATAATACCAAACACAAATATTCCCAAGATTCTGAAGAAGCAGATGATATGATAAAATTATCTCAAGTCCATACACCTGTTAAGTATAATGAATAACCTTTAGGGGAAATATTAATTATCTTATTTTGGATTCATTATCATTTTTGTGGTTTTGCTTTTAATATTAGTGCCAACACATGTAATTACATGTAACATCATTCATTAAAAACACAATATTAAAGAAATTTGGATAGTAAAATGTACATTTTAATCCTTTTAAAAATGATCTCCATGACGCCGGGCGTGGTGGCGCACACCTTTAATCCCAGCACTCGGGAGGCAGAGGTAGGAGGATCACCATGAGTTCAAGGCCACCCTGAGACGACAGAGTGAAATCCAGGTCAGCCTGGACTAGTGTGAGACCCTACCTCGAAAAACCAAAAATAAATAAATAAAATTTTTAAAAAATGGTCTCCATGCAACATAGAGAATGTAAGTGATCAAAATAAAGTTGGGCACCAAGTCAAACTTCAAAGTGGCAAATACACTTGAACAAAAAAGTAACCCCCAAATACCCATCTTACAGATGTAGTAAAATATGCTGTTTCTTTATATAATGCTACAAGAAGAAAAATTTAAAAACCAGAAAGCAGGTACTGTGGCTCACACCTGTTTTCGCAGCACTCAGGAGGCTGAGGCTGAGGCTGGAGCAAGTCTAGGCCAGCCAGGGCTGCACCCACAGGGAGCGCTGGTGCCCAAGTCCTCCTCCTCACCTCTCCCAGTGCTCCCAAGTCCTCCTCTCCTCACCTGGTGCTTCTAAATCCTCCTCACCTAAAGCCCTCAAAGCCTCATCTCCTCACCCCTTCTCCCCAAACCTCCTCCTCTCCTACCAGCCCTAACTCCTGCACTCTGCCCCCACGCCCTCCGGCCGGGCACTCACGGAAGAAAGGGTCTTCCTGAGCCGCTGTTCAGCATCCAGAGCATCGTGACTGGAAGGAGGTGGCAGGTCAGCTTCCTTGGAAATCAGCACAGGGGCCTGGCGACCATGGCCCTTCTCTCCAGGAGGCTCTCCTGGCAGTGGAGGTGGAGCGTGGCGTCAATCTGTGTTCCCATTGATCGTTGCACTCGAAACGTCACAGAGGTAGGTGAGATGCTATTAGAGGGTAATTGTATTATGAAGATTGTAACTTCATTTATGGATTAATTAATCCATGAACTCATACCTGAATGTACTATTAGGGGTTAGGGGCCAGTGAGAAGAAGTGGGTTACGGGAGGCCTGCTTTGGTCTTGTCCTTAGCCCCTTCCTGTTTCTGCCTGTTTCTTTCTAGCTGCCTCGAAATAAGCAGCTCTTCTCTGCCATTCCCATTCCCTCTCCTTTGTTTTACCAAAGTCTTGGAAGTAATGAATCCAGGTGACCACGGAGTCAACTGAAACCATGGCCAACCCAAGTCCTTTTAATGTCAGGTAAGTTGTCCCAGCAATGGACACTGACTGACTCTGTGAACGTCTGATCTGACTCTGGCTGGGATCCATGGACAGGTTTCGAAAGAGCACCTGCCACAAACTTATCTCTAAGAAAAAATCATCTAAAAACTACTGGGATTAGAGGGGTGAAACCACACTTTGTAGAAGAGAACCTTAAATGTGTGTGTGTGTGTTTATTTATTTATAAGAGAGAAAGAAATAGATGGTGATGGAGAGAGGGAGGGAGAGAAAGACAGAAAAAGGTGCTTCAACAGGCAGTGCTTTTACTGCTAAGATATTTCTCCAGCTCAGAATAGAACTTTTTATGTAAACATTTATTCCTTTACATCTACCGTATTTATTCTGTAAACTATTTAGGGTATTTTCTATGATGTCTGTTGCAGTCAGGTTCACATTGCTGGCAGAAATCACCTGACCAAGAGCTGATTGTGGGAAGAAAGGTTATTATGACTCACAGATTGGAGTGGAAACTCTACGATGGCAGGGGAAATGATGACATGAACAGAGGGTGGACATCATTCCCTCACAAACATCAGGTGGACAACAGGAACAGGAGAGTGTGCCAAGCACTGGCAAGGGGAAACTGGCTATAATACCCATAAGCCCACCCCCAACAATACATTGCCTCCAGGATGCATTAATTTCCATTTGCCATTAGCTGGGGAGACTAGCATTCAGAATACGTAAGTTTACTCTGGACACCTGAATTAAACCAATACAAGGTCTAATTTTTTTAGAGAGATGGAAGAAGAAGAGTGGGGGGGAGAGAATGGGTGTATCAGGGCCTCTAGCCACTACAAATGAACTCTAGACATATGTGCCACCACGTGCATCTGGCTTACATGTGACCTGAAGAATCAAATCTCAGTCCTTAGACTTTGCAGGCAAGCGCCTAAACCACTGAGCCATATATCCAGCCATAATTGTTTTTATAAAAGTGAGATAAAATAATCAAATATGTTTCTATAATATAGAAGACAGCTTAAATTTATAGCAAACTATTTGTTTTTTTTCTTTTTATATTTTTTGAGTTATGGTCTCACTGTAGCCCAGAATAACCTGGCACTCAATCTGTAGTGCCAGTCTGACCTTGAACTCACAGCAATCCTCCTGCTTCAGTCTCTTGAGCACTGAGATTCCAAGTGTGTGCCACCATGTCTGACTATATGTTTCTTGTAAGTATATATTTAATCAATATTGTCAAAACTTGACAAAGTTCAAGCTGCAATGAGAATACCACTGTGGACCACTGACTTTAACACTGATGATTTTATGACTAGTCTTATTAACAATATTTTCATGCATTGGTGAATTTTTCATCAGTTCACTATCATAATGCTTCACTTAGTTAAAATCAACAAATAGTCCTACATGAAGGAAAAATGAGCTCTCCTTTTTATATAATAAGCTAATTTCCTTTTAAGAGTAAAAGTTATTATTGGGATTTAAAAAATAAATTTCCAATGTTACTGTCAGCTCAACTGTAAGTATATTACTTAGGCCACAGGACTGCTCATTAGTTTTTCTTGTAAGAGAGCAATTAATCTCTTGAACCACTTTTCTTTAGCTTCAGATTTTTCAAAAAATAAATTGAACTCTGAGAAAGGGGAAAAAAAATCTGTACCAGTAACTTGGATTGCTATAACAAAAATCACTTTCTAGACTATATCATTCAGCGTAAGATTTGGATAACACTTGATGACTAAATAATTCCTCCTTGGAGTTAATAACAGACAAGAGGTCTTTCAGTAAAAGAAATATCATTGCTACTTGTAGACATTTTGCACCCTATATATTTCTTCAAACTTTTCTGAGGAATACAGCTGAATTACACCATTACATAGAGAGAGTGAAATATGGTACTAGTGACATGTTCACTAAGAATCAACTAAAGCTGAGCTAGAATTTGTGCTTTTACAATCAGATTAAAACAAACATTACAAAACAGATTTCTTTTTCTATTTTGAGGCAATCCCAACAGACTTTTATTGAGTGTGAGAGCAAGGTGAGAGAGAGAAAGAGAAAGAGCGAGACAGCAAGAGAGAGAGAGAGAGAGAGAGAGAGAGAGCGAGCATTGGCATGCCAGAGCCTCCAGCCACTGCGATGGAACTCCAGACATGTGTACCCCTTGTGCACATGTACGACCTTGTGTGCTTGCTTCACGTTGCCACTGCAAATGAACTCCAAACCCATGTATCACTTTGTATATCTGGCTTTATGTGGGTCCTGGGGAATAAGACTATTTTCTTTGTCTGCCAGCAAATGTCTTAACTACTAACTTAACTACAAAACCATCCCTCCAGCCCTACAACATCAGTTTTCAAAGGTTTTTTTTTTTTTTTGGGCGGGGGGATATTTTGTTTTATTTATTTGACATACAGAAAGAATGGGCATGCCAGAGCCTCTAGCCATTGCAGGAAAACTCCAGAGACATGTGCCACCTTGTACCTCTGGCTTACATGGGTTGTGGGGAATCAAACTTGGGTCCTTAGGCTTCACAGACAAGTGTCTAAATTAAGCCATTTTTCCCTCCTGAACATCACTTTTTAAGAGTTAAAATTTAAGACATGAACAGATATGAATAGAATCAAGGATAGTGCTTTGGTCTGGGAACAGTACATGCAAAGCTCTAGGAAAAGAATATCAGAAGAGAGGCCAGAGTAGATGGTGTCCAGTGAAGGACATTGACACTCGGAACGTGGGTTGCTGATTGCTAAATCCAGCCATATCACCACATTCTGCACAGCAGGAAGGTGTGGTAGCTGTGGGGATTACCTTTTGTTTCCCAGGGTTTGATACTTAAAAACAGTTCATAATCTTTCATGTTCTATAGTTGTGAAAGGCAAATCTGATCCTAGCTATGTGTGGCCAGTCAATACTTGTGGTAGTTTACTGTCTGCTACCGAACTTAGTGCCGAGGAGTAGGATGAGATGTACCTGGCTATGTGGATGTTGGTCTTTTGGAACCTTTGTTTTGGAGGAATGGGCGTGGACTTGGTGCTTTCAAATGAAGATGCTTTTTGGAGTAGTAAGCCAAGTTTTATGGACTATTCTGATGAGAGTTTGAGAATGCTAAGTGCAGATAGTATTGAACTTCGAGGCTTGGCTTATGAGCTTTCTAGGGGGAAGGAAAGACTGCAGAGGACTTTGTTGGAACTGGGATACTGGAATAAGGGCTGGCTGCATTCTGTTGCCCAGACCCAGAGAGTTTGATCAAGGTTACATTTCTTATGAACTGATGTGCTTGGCTATAGATAGTGGACTCAGAGATTTAAGATTTTTAAGCTTGAAAACTTCAATAAAGTTAAATTTACTGGCACAGAGACTGGTTTTAGGTTACTAAAGCTGCTATTGTCAACACATTAGCAATCTTAAAAAAGATGGTCCAATTGTTTTACCATGGAAAGGATGTCTGAGGAAAGACTACCATAGGAACGCAAACTCTTTTGGAAAGAGAAGGACCTGCTTTTCAAGGATATGATTTGTTTCATCCATGAATTAAGAATATGGCTTTGTCCTGCACAACTGGTATTGTTTTCAGAAGCATGAAAAATGCATGGAGTGGTCGTGAATTGCACACAGTTCCATGAGCTGTTGCTGAGATGTGCCATGAGGCAGGTCCTGATGTCCTGATAGGCTAAAAGAGCCTTTGGAAGATGGACTGTGGTTTGCATGAAGACCTGAAGATGTTTTGTATATACAAGGACAATGTAAGGGCTACCATAGAGTGCACTGTTGGCCTAAGATGGCTACTCTGCCCAGCTGGAGGGGCATAATTGGAAAATCTGGAGGCTCTCAGTCTCTGGTTGTATTGGGACTGCATATGTTTGATGTTTGTTTGATGATGGTTGAGTTTGCATTGTTTTAGTATCTCCTTGCTATGCATTATACCAGTTGGAAATGTTTACTCTGTACCTTTGTATGTTGGAAGTATTTAACTTGTTTGATTTTACAGGACTTACTATCTTAAACTGGTCAAGACTGTGGGGTCCTTTGAAATTGAACTGAGTACAATTTACAATGTGTGATGCTTATAAATGTATTGGGGGCCAGGGGCAGAATGTGGCAGTTTGAATAGATGGCCCCCAATATATTCAGTTTTTTATTGTTTGTAGCTTGCATCTTCAGCCACCTGGCTGGAGGCAGTGTCACTGGGTGTATCTTAAGGTGTGGTGGTGTGTTTCAGGTTTTAGTCTAAAGATATGCAAAGTGTGTCTAGCAGGAGCTCCTGAAGCGTGCTGTGCTGTGTGGCTTTTCAGCTTGTGCCTCTCTCTCTCTCTGCTTGGACCTGTGAAGGCAGGCCAGATTCCTTTGCCATTTATGGAACTTCCCCTGGATCTGTAAGCTTCAATAAATATCCCTTCTTCCATAACTGTACCTGGTCTGGAAGTTTATCTCAGCCAACCTGAAGCTGTCTGCTATAATACTTTTCTTTAATTTATATCTTATTGACAGCTACAATAGTTGTGGGCAATAACCCAGTGTAATTCCCTCCCTATCCCCACTTTATCATTTGAAACTCCACTCTCCATCATACCCTTTTTCTTTCTCAGTCAGTTTATCTTTTATTTTGATGTCATCATCTTTTCCTCCTATTATAACAGTTTTGTGTAGGTAGTGTCAGGCCCTGTGAGGTCATGGATATCCAGGGCATTTGGAGTCTGGAAGACCTTGTTGTAAGCAGTCCTACCTTTCCTTTGCCTCTTACATTCTTTCCCTCACCTCTAACACAATGGACCCTGAGCCATAGAAGACATGATAGATATTTCAGTGCTGAGAACTCTTTTATCACTGCTTGTCAGCACCATTGTGCTTTCTGAGTCATCCCATCTGAAAAGAGGAGATTTTTTAATCAAAAGTGGGAGTAGCATTAATATATGGGTATAACAATTAGGAGAAGTGCTTACTGGGCAGTTTGGTGAGCATAGTATATACATTTAACCAGACACCAGCAGTTGTTACACCCCTGAGGCTCATGACTACCCCTGCTCTATGTTTTAAGTAACAGGGATATATTCCCTACCCTCTAATTAGAGAGCAATTGGTTTCCCCCACAACAGACATGCCACTATTGCATCCATTGGCTCAATTAGCCTGGTTGGGCAAATTTCAGGCTTGCAGTGTGCGCTGTTGAGTATCTCCACTGGTTATTTCTCTCTCTCCCATTGGACTGAAAAGAGCATAGCTTTTCCCAGATTTCTTTCAGCTGGTCTATACAGAGGAGGCTTTCAGCTCAGCTCAGCAGGATTTCTCAGTTTGCAGACCAAGTATGTGGAGTCTTCAGCAATAGGGTCTTACCATCTACTCCTGGTGGGAAACCAAGAGCCGTGGCAATGGCCTGTAATGTTTGGGGGCATCAGTGACCTCCCTGGCCAGCAACTCACTGGAAGGTATCCCATCCCTGGCACTGATAATTTTCTAGTAACAATCTATGTTTTCTGGGTGTTCCATTGTTCAAAAATGTAGGTTCCCATCTGACTTATTTTTATCCTTTTAGATTTTGATTAGCCCTTCCTTCACTTTTTCTTTACTCAATCACTTCCTCTGACCTCACTTAGGCATTTACATCCCTATTAATCTGATCTTCTACTTACATATCTTACATACTTACATACCATCCTAGTAAGTTTCCCCTCGTTCCCTTTCTATTCCATTTATATCCCCTTTCTATCTTACTGGCCTCTGCTACTGAGTTTTATTCCTACTCACATAGAAGTTCAATAATTTGTACCTACTAACCACATATGAGATAGAAGATATGACATTTGGCTTTCTGGGCCTGGGTCACCTCACTTAGTATAATATTTTCTAGATCCATCCATTTTCCTGCACATTTCATACTTTCATTTGTCTTTACCGCTGAGTAGAATTCTTATATAAATATGCCACGAATTCATTATCCACTCAGCAGTTGAGGACCATCTAGACTGGATTCATTTCCTAGCTATTGTAAATAGAGTGGCAATAAGCATGGTTAAGCAAGTATCTCTAAGGTAGTGAGATAAGTACTTAGGATATATGCCTAGGAGTCGTATAGCTGAGTCATTTGGTAAATCTATTTTTAGCTGTTTCAGGGACATCCACACTGATTTCCACAATGGCTGGACCAGATTGCATTCCCTCCAACGGTGTAGAAGGGTTCTTATTTTTCAGCATCCTTGCCAGCATTTACTGTCATTTGTTTTCATGATGATAGCCATTCTGACAGTAGTGAGATTGAATATTAACGTAGTTTAAATCTGCATTTTCCTGATGGCTAGGGTTGTTGAACATTTATTTAGATATTTACATGCCATCTCTATTTCTCCTGTTGAGAACTCTCGATTTAGTTCCACAGCCCATTTGTAATTAAGTTGTTTGATTTCTTATCATTTGTTTCATTGAGTTCTTTGTATTTTTGGAATATTAATCCTCTGTCAGATGTGTAACTGGCAAAGATTTTCTCCCATTCTGTAGGTTGTCTCTTTGCTCTATTCACAGTGTCCTTTGTTGTACAAAAGCTTTGTAATTTCATGGGGTCCCAGGGGTTGATGCATGGTTTTATTTCCTGAGCAATTGGTGTTTTATTCAGAAAGTCTTTGCTAAGCCCAGTATGTTTAAGGGTTTCTCCTATTTTGTCCTCTAGCAGTTTCAGGTCTGATATTAAGGCTTTTGTTTCATTGTATCTTAATTCTTAGGCATGGAGAAAGATAAAGTTCTGTTTTAATCCTTCTACAGATACATATCCAGTTTTCCCAGCACCATTTGCTGAAGAGGCTGTCTTTTCTCCAATGAGGATTTTTGGCATTTTTTTTTTCCCGAAGATCAAGTGGCTGTAGCTACCCAGACTTATGTCTGAGCCCTCTATTCTGTTCTATTGATCTACATGTCTATTTTCCTTCCAGTGCCATGCATTTTTGTTACTGTGGCTCTAAGATATAGGATAAAATCAGGTACAGTATACCACCAGCCTTATTTTTTTTGTGGCTCAAAATTATTTTAGATATTTGAGGGAGGTTTTGCTTACAAACTAATTTATTTATTTATTTATTTTCAGTGAAGAATGCCATTGGAATTTTGATGGGGGCTACATTAAATTTATATATTGCTTTTGGTAAGATCGACATTTTCACAATATGGATTCCTCTTATTCAAGAAGAAGGGATGTATTTCCATTTAATAGTGTCTTTGGCAATTTCTATCTCAAGTGTCTTAAATTCTTTGTTGTAGTGGTGCTTCACTTCCTTGGTTAGATTTATTCCAAGGTATTTAATTGTTTTGATGCAATTGTGAATGGGAGTGATTCTCTGATTTCATCCTCTGTGTGCTTGCTGTGACAATATAAGAAGGCTACTAATTTCTGTGAATGTATTTTGTATCCTGCTACATGACTATAAGTGTTTATCAGGTCTAACAGTTTGCTGGTAGAGTGTTTAGGGTCCTTTATGTATAGAATCATATCATCTGCAAATAATGATAAATTGATCTCTTCCTTTCCAATATGTATCCATTTTTATGTGTGTCTCTTACCTTATTGCTCTGGCTAAGACTCCCAGTCCTATATTAAATAAAAGTGGGGACAGTGGATACCCTTGTCTTGTTCCTCGTTTTAGTTGAAAAGTTTCATACATTTCTTCATTTAGCATTATTCTGGCTGTAGGTTTGTCATAAACAGCCCTTTTTATATTGAGATATGTTCCTTCCATTCCCAGTTTCTGTAGGACTTTTATCATGAAGGGATGTTACATATTGTCAAATTCTTTTACTAGATCTAACGAGATGATCATTAGAGTCCATTTACATAATGTATTACTTTTTTGATTTGTTTATATTAAACCATTCCTGCATCTCTGGGATAAAGCCTACTTGGTCAGGGTGAATAATCTTTCTTATATATTCTTTTATTCTTTTTGCCAATATTTTGTTGAGAATTTTTGCATAGATGTTCGTGAGCAAGGCTGTTCTGTAATTTTCTTGTTTTGTTCTATCTTTGGTTTTGGTATCATGGTACTGTTGATTTCATAGATGGAGTTTGGTAGGATTCCTTCCTTTTCTATTTAATGGAAAAGTTTGATATGCATTGGTGCAAGTTACTCCATGAATGTCTGGTAAAATTCACCAGTGAATCCATCTGGGCCTGGACTTTTTTAGTTGGGCTTTTTTTTTTTTTTTATAACTGCTTGGATATCTCTACGTGTTCTAGGTTTATTTAAGTGGTTAATTTCATGTTGATTTAACTTGGTTAAATCATATAAATCAAGAAAATCCCCTATTTCTTTCAGATTGCTCAAAGTCAGTGGAGTATATGTTCTTATAGAATGTCCTTAGGATTATTTTTTTAATTTCTCTGGTATCTTTTGTAATAGTGCCTTTTTGTCTCTAATTTTATTAATTTGTGACTCTTCTATCTGTCTTTTGGTCAAATTTGCTAAGGGTTTATCAAGCTTGTTTATCCTTTCAAAGAACCAACTCTTTGTTTCATTGATTCTTTTAGATTTTTTTTTTCTTTTCATTTCTGTGTCATTAATTTCAGCAATAATCTTTATTCTTTCTTCCCATATACTGATTTTTTGTTTGCCTTGTTCTTCTTTTTCCAAGACCTTAAGGTGAAGCACTAACTTGTTAACTTGAAACCTTTCTAATTTATTAGTATAGACACTTAACGCTGTAAATTTCCCTCTTAGGACAGCATTTTGTATGTCCCAAATGTTTTGGTATGTTGTGTTTTCATTACTTTTTGATTCTATGATTTTTTTAAAAAAATTGTTCTTGATTTCTTCATTGACCCACTAATCATTTATTAGTGTATTACTAATTTGATCCCTTTGCGATCAGATAGAGTGTAAGGAATTATATAAATTTTCCTATATTTGCTAAGGTTTGATTTGTGTCCTAATATATGGTCTATTTTAGAGAATGTTCCATGAGCTGGTGAAAAGAATGTGTATTCTGCAGCACTTTGATGAAACGTCCAGTGGATATCTGTTAGGTCCCTTTGTTCTACAACCTCATTTAATCCACATGCATCTCTGTTTATTTTTTGATGGGAGGACCTGTCAAATGATGAGAATGTGGTGTTGAAGTTACCCATTACAACTGTGTTTGGTGTTTTCTGTGACCTTTGTTCTAATAGTGTTTGTTTGATGAAATTGGGAGCCCCCAAGTCAGGTGCATATATGTTGAGGATTGTAGTGTCCTCCTGTTGGAGAGTCCCTTTAATCAATATAAAGTGACCTTCCTTATGTTTCCTAACTAATGTTGATTTGAATTCTACCCCAATAGATATTAGGATAGCTATTCCTGCTTGTTTCCTAGGCCTGTTTGCTTGAAATACTGTGATAGTTAAGTTGCTGTCAACTTGATATGTTCAGTAATCCACATAAATCCCTTTTGGGTGGGTCTCCGAGGTTGTGTCCAAGAAGGATTAACTGAAGGAGGAACTCCTTCCCCCAGAGTGAGCCCTTCCCCCAGAGCATGTGGATCTTCTCAGAGGGGGACTTTATATAGGGAAGGTCAGGGTGAAGAGTCCCTTTCTTCTTCCCACTTGGCTGCCTGAGCTGCTTGCTGACTCCCACTGTGTATTGAAGACCAGCATTGACTGAAGACCAGCATCAACTGAAGACCCACGTGGATCAAAACTGAGTGGCTCCTCAGGAAGCCTCCAGACCTTCCAGTACCATATGCAGTGCTAGATTGGCACTTCTGAGGCATCTGGCCACATGGACTGAGCAGCTACCAAATTCCTTAATTCTTTGGCCTGCATCTGCTATTGGACTACTATAAGCTAATCCAATAAATGCCCTTTTAAAAATAATTCATTCTAGCAATTCTGTTCCTCTAGAGAACCATGAATAATACAGATTTTGGTACCATAAGTGGTTCTAGAGAAACAGAATTGTAAAGATGCATTTCTCTAGTGAGGTTGGTGCTATCTGGGGTTGGCTTTCCAACTTCAATGCTACTGAAGGCCCTATTGGTTATAAGGAGAGTGCTTTTACTGGAAATAAGGAGGACAGTGATAATCCATGATGTGCAATAATTAAAGAACTCCATGTGATAGATGTATTTGGTGATCTTGAGTCATGTCTTGTGAAGAGCAAGGAATTTAGTGAATCTGTATTTAAAACATTTGAATACTTGTGGAAAAGTAAGACAAATGAGGAGGCTGGTTGGTTGCTTTTAACATCTCTGGACAAACTACTGAGGGAACAGCAGAAGCTCAAAAAGGAAAATTCCACATTTAAGACCCATAGACATGATCTCAAGGTTTCTAAGGCAGCCTTGGAGTAGTCCCTCTCTAGCCAGAACAGGGCTCAGACTTCAGAAAACTAAACCCAAGCTCTCATAGTGAGATTGGCTAACTTGCAAAGTAAACTCAAGTTCCATCCTCACCAGCTATCAAAAGTTACAGTGAGGACATTGATTGTAAAATAATGTGATCCTCTGACTTGGGATGGTGATGTGTTGGAAGTCCCTGAAGAACCTAGGGACTTAAAAATGTCAGATTCTGAAGATGTTATTTTGGATGAAGATATAACATCCCCTCCCTTGGCAGCAGTTGTAGCCCCACCTCCTCACCCTAAAATATGACCTTCCCTACCCTTGCCTGTGGGAATGAATCCCTCTTTGTCTGAGGAATCAGCAGAAGGTGTGGGTGCTTCTCAATCCCCATCCATCTTTGCCTGTAGGTCTACAACAAGATGGAAGGCTAGGCGGACCCCTAAAGGTGATAGAAAGTGTGACACAAGAGGAGGTGTGGTACATTCTTAAAGAACTTCAGGAGATTTATAACTTGTACAAGTAGAAGAATAGGGAATATGTGTGGGAATGGATTTTAAGGGTGTGGGATGATGGAGGAAGGAACATAAGATTCTATCAGGCTGAATTTACTGAAATAGGCCATTGAGTAGTAATTTTAGATGTAACACTGCAGCTCATGTACTTGGAAGGGGTGGAAAGAGTTTAATTAGTTGGCTGAAGTATGGATCTAAAGATGGCCTACTATGACTGAGCTTGATGTGCTTGATATCCATTGGCTTAATGTTGATGAGGGGATTAAAAAGCTCAAAGAACCTGGAATGCAGGAGTGGATTTACCATGTAAATTCATCTTTGCCCCCACAATGGGAGTGTCCAGAAGATGTGTCCTTCATTAAGACTATAAGAAACAGATTTGCCTCTTCCAGTCAAGATGGCGAATGCATAATTGTGCTGCACCTCCCCAGGAAAGAAAGGCAAGGTGTTAAGAGTTCACTAGGTCCTTTAGGGGAGAGCAATCTCTAATAAGTTGCCAGTGGGAGGGTGCATAGGGGGAAAAAAAACAGGAATCGTTGATTCCCCCTCTCATGGGTAACCATCAGTCTCCCACAACCCCCCCCCCCCCCAAGCAGTTGCTGTAGCTATAGTCCCAGCCTCAGGAAATTCCCACACTTACTGTAGGAACGGCGACTCAGGCCAGCATAGTACCACTTGCCTCACTGCACAGGGGTGGTCATCCTGCTACCACTGCCCACGCATGACCTCAGGCAGGCTTCACCCACTGGCTTGCTCAGGCTCAGGCTTGATCCATCCATCTGTCCACCATGTGTGCTGCCCATCTGCCCATGCAAGCTTAGCCAGGACTCCCTATTTAACCAATTATTGTTCAACCCCCGCCCCCGTCCACACGTGAGCTCAGGCCCATTCTACCTGCCCTCATGAGTTCAGGATCACTCTGACTGTCCCTCCCACCCAGCACCAGCTCAGGCCCAATTACCCATCTACCATGCCAGCTGCCTGAGCATCAGCCTGCCACTGGTGTCCTGCTTTGCAACAGCTCAGGCTGCATTCACATCCCACCTCAGGCTGCTTCGGCTTCCACTTGTGAGCACAGGCTGATTCACTCACCCATATGTTGGCTCAGAACCACTCTGCCCATCTGCTTGCCTGCCTCCTAGCTCAGGCCAGCACCCCAAAGAGGCACTTCTTCCCCTGCCCATTGAGACCACAGACCTACTCTCTGCCCATACACTGTGATGGGCCAACCACAGGGCAAAACATAATATGAAAAGTCAATTGCAAGTAAATCCAGTAAGATTACTCAGTCCTACAATGAATATCTCTAATCAAAACATAGAAGAGACACTAGGATCAGAACACCAAAATGAAGCTATGAGCAATGCAACCCTGACCAAGCTCTTGGAAGAACTTGCAGAAAAGCAACAAAGGACCAATAATTGTGTGGATGAGGCCAGCACTAGACTAGACCTAATAGATAAGATTTTGGAGGGAATTCAAAGACAGTTAAGAGATATGAAGGAGAAAAAAAAAAAAAGAGGACCTCAAAAATCAGCTGGTGTTGCTAAATGAAGATATAAAGAAATGGAAGGATGGGGTCACCGAGCTCAGCTGGCAGCGGTGAGCAGGCCATGCAGATGGCGTGGCAGCCCGAAGCCTGCAGCCTGGCGCTCCTTTGCTCAGTGATGATCCTGAGGCCACATGAGTAATGGCTTGCCTCTTTGTTCTGGGGTCTCCTCTGGCTGCCTCGGGCCGTGCTCGGTCTCTCAACCTTCCTTCGGCTCATGCCACACGGATGTGAATGCTGCTGCTGGGCCGGGGCTTGTGCTTGGGGCTGGAGGAGGAGCAGCAGCGGGTCAGCATGTGATGGGGAGCTGCTGCTGGATGCAGTGATTCAGGCTGCTCCACAAGGAAGCAGGCTGACTGCAGCGAGCAGGAGGTGGTGGAGGATCTAAGTATTTTAGAACATGCTCAACAGGTGAGCACTTAACTATAGAGTTTGAGAATCTAGTAGAAAGCAATGAAGGGAGAGCCCAAGAAGCAGTCATAGGCCACTTACTGCAGAGACATAGGTTTGCAGACTGGATTAAAAAGCAGGATCCTACAATTTGTTGTCTCCAAGAAACTCACCTTTCTATAAAGGATAGATATTATCTTAGGGTGAAAGGTTGGAAAACGGTGTTTCAATCAAACGGGCCTAGAAAACAAGCAGGGGTTGCTATCCTAATATCTGACAAGGTAGACTTCATCCAACATTAGTCAAGAAAGATAAGGAAGGTCACTTTATATTGATTAAGGGCACACTCCAACAGGAGGACATTACAATCCTAAACATATATGCACCTAACATGGGGGCTCCCAAATTCGTCAAACAAACACCACTAGAAATAAGGTCACAGATAACACCAAACAAAGTGGTGTTGGGTGACTTTAACACCTCACACTCATCAATTGACAGGTCATCCCGGGAAAAAATAAACAGAGAGGTATCTGGACTAAATGAGGTCATAGAAGAAATGGACCTAACAGATATATACAGGACATTTCATCCAAAGGCTGCAGAATATACATTATTTTCTGCAGCACATGGAACATTCTCTAAAATAGACCATATATTAGGACACAAAGCAAATCTTAACAAATTCAGGAAAATTGAAATAATTCCTTGCATTCTATCTGACCACAATGGACTTAAACTACAAATCAGTACCAAGAAAGGCTATAGAGCATACACAAAATCATGGAAACTAAACAATACACTACTTAACAATGAATGGGTCAATGAAGAAATCAAGAAGGAAATCAAAAAATTTATAGAGTCAAACGATAATGAGAACACAGCATATCAAAATTTCTGGGACACAATGAAGGCAGTTTGAAGAGGTAAATTTATAGCCTTAGGTGCCTATATTAAGAAGATAGAAAGTAAACGACCTAATGCTTCACCTTAAAGCCATGGAAAAAGAAGAACAAGGCAAACCAAAAATCAGTAGATGGGAAGAAATAATAAAGATTAGGGCAGAAATTAATTAAATAGAAACCAAAAAAAAAAAAAAATCCAAAGAATTAATGAAACAAAGACTTGTTTCTGTGAAAGGATAAACAGGATTGATAAACCCTTAGCAAATCTGACCAAAAGAAAGAGAACAGACACAAAATAATAAAATCAGAGATGAACAAGGTAACATCACAACAGATTCCGGAGAAATTAAAAAAAATCATAGTGACATATTATAAAAGCACATACTCCACAAAGTATGAAAATCTGAAAGAAATGGATGATTTCCTTGATCTATATGACCTACCTAAATTAAATCAAAATTAGATTAATCACTTAAATAAACCTATAACAAACATGGAGATCTGAAGAGTTATCAATAATCTCCCAACTAAAAAAGCCCAGGCCCAGATGGATTCACTGCTGAATTTTACCAGACCTTTAAGGAAGAGCTAACACCATTGCTTCTTAAGCTTTTCCAGGAAATACAAAAAGAAGGAATTCTACCAAACTCCTTGTATGAGGCCAGCATCACCCTGATACCAAAACCAGGCAAAGATAGAACAAAAAAAGAAAATTACAGACCAATCTCCCTCATGAACATAGATGCAAAAATTCTCAATAAAATATTGGCAAACACAATACAAGAGTATATCAGAAAGATCATTCACCTTGACCAAGTAAGCTTTATCCCAGAGATGCAGGGATGGTTCAACATATTACTAAATGGGGAAAAACTGGAAGCTTTTCCACTAAAATCAGGAACAAGAAAAGGGTGTCCACTGTCCCCACTTTCATTTAATATAGTTTTGGAAGTCTTAGCCATAGCAATAAGGCAAGAGACACACATAAAAGGGATACAAATTGGAAAGGAAGAGATCAAGTTATCATTATTTGCAGATGACATGATTCTATACAAAAAGGACCCTAAAGACTCTACTAGCAAAAAGTTAGAGCTGATCAGAACCTACAGTCAAGTAGCAGGATACAAAATAAATACACAGAAATCAGTAGCCTTCATATATGCTAACAACAAACACACAGAGGATGAAATCAGAGAATCACTCCCATTCACAATTGCATCAAAAAAATAAATAAATAAATAAAGTACCTTGGAATAAACCTAACCAAGGAAGTAAGGAATCTCTACAATGAGAACTTTAAAACACTCAAGTGAGAAATTGCAGAAGACACTAGAAAGTGGAGAAACATCACTTGTCCTGGATTGGAAGAATCAATATTGTGAAAATGGCAATCTTACCTAAAGCAATCTACACAGTGAATGTAATCCCTATCAAATTTCCAAAGGCATTCTTCAAGGAAATAGAAAAAACAATCCAAAAATTCATTTGTAATCACAAAAAACCTCAAATATCTAAAATAATACTGAACAACAAAAATAAGGCTGGTGGTATCACCATACCTGATTTTAACCTATACTACAGAGCCATAGTAACAAAAACAGCATGGTACTGGCACAAAAACAGACATGTAGATCAGTGGAACAGAATAGAGGACCCAGATGTAAGCCCAAGTAACTATAGCCACCTTATGTTTGAAAAAAATGCCCAAATCCTCATTGGAGAAAAGATAGCCTCTTCAGCAAATGGTGCTGGGAAAACTGTATATATATCTGTAGAAGGATGAAAATAGATTCTTCTCTCTCTCCATGCACAAGAATTAAGTCCAAATGGGTTAAAGACCTTAAAATCAGACCTGAAACTCTGAAACTGCTAGAGGAAAAAGTAGGGGAAACCCTGCAACATATTAGTCATGGCAAAGACTTTCTGAATTCAACCCCAATTGCTTAGGCAATAAAACCACAGATTAATCACTGGGACCTCATGAAATTACAAAGATTTTGTACTGCGAATGACATAGTGAAAAAAGCAAAGAGGCAACCTACAGAATGGGAAAAAATCTTCACCAGCTTTATATCTGATAGAGGATTAATATCTAGGAGATACAAAGTACTTAAAAAGTTAAATAATAAGGAATCAAACAAGCCAATCAAAAAATGGGCTATGGAGCTAAATAGAGAATTCTCAAAGGAAAAAATACGAATGGCATATAAGCATTTAAAAACATGTTCTACGTCACTAGTCATCAGGGAAATGCAGATTAAAACTACATTGAGATTCCATCTCACTCCTGTCAGATTGGTCACCATCATGAAGAAAAATGATAATAAATGTTGGTGGTGATGTGGAAAAAGAGGAACCCTTCTACACTACTGGTGGGAAAGCAATCTGGTCCAGCCTTTGTGGAAATCAGTGTTGAGTTCCTAAAACAACTATACATTGATCTACCATATGACCCAGCTATAGCACTCCTAGGCATATATCCGAAGAACTCATCTCATTTCCTTAGACTATGTGCTCAACCATGTTTATTGCTGCTCAATTTATAATGGCTGGGAAATGGAACAAGCCTAGATGTTCCTCAACTGATGAGTGGATAATGAAGATGTGGCACAATGGAGTTCTACTCAGCGGTAAAGAAAAATGAAGTTATGAAATTTGCAGATAAATGGATGGACCTGGAAAGGATTATACTAAGTGAGATAACCCAGGCCCAGAAAGCCAAGTGCCACATATTCTCTCTCTTGTGGATTGGGCTTCTGCATGAGAAGGAAAGTACTTAGTAGCAGAGGCCAGTAAGTTAAAAAGGAGACATAAACAGAAGAGAAAGGAAGGGAGGAGGGTACTTAATAGGTTGATATTATATATATTTAAATACAACGATTGAGATGGGGAGGTAATATGATGGAGAATGGAATTTCAAAGGGGAAAGCGTCGGGGGGGGGAGGGAGGGAATTACCATGGGATTTTTTTTTTATAATCATGGAAAATGTTAATAAAAAAAAAAAAGAAATGCAAGGATGAATTCCAAGAAATATCAAGAAAATCAGAAAATGATGTGAAAAGGGAGGATGGAATCTAGTCCTGGAAAAGTAGTAGAAAATGCAAACCTAATTGAACAAGTCCAAAACTGTAGAAGCTCTCAAGAATAGAGTCAGCCATGTGGAGGATAGAAACACTGACCTGAAATACTAAACTGAAGAAACAGTAAGGCAGTTCAAAAGTTTCAATCAGTTCAAAAATTTCTGTGAACAGAACATGAGGGAATTGTGGGATACCCTTAAACTTCAGGAAATTCTCTACACAGAAGAATCAAATAATCAAACTCAAATGCATACAAAAAGCAGATCACAATAACCAAACTCAGAGAAGGCACAAAAAATTCAAAGTCCATGAAAACACCAAACCACATACACCAACACAATATGGCAGAGATCAAATCAAACCTCAAATCATTACCCTAAATATTAGTGGCCTTAATTCACCCATGAAGAGACACAAACTAACAGCATGGGTCCAAAAATTAGACCCCTCAATTTGTTGTCTTCAAGAAACCCACCTCACCACTAAAGACAGACACAGATACCTCCTCAGGGTGAAAGGGTGGAAAACAATACTCCAAGCAAATGGGAATAAGAAACAAGAAGGCATAGCTATATTAATATCAAATAAAACAGACTTGAAACCAAAAATAATCAAAAAAGAGAAAGAAGGCCACTTCCTACTTATCAAGGGAATGATCCATCAAGAGGATATTACACTCATAAATCTTTATGAACCAAACACTTGGTGTACCACAGTTCATAAAACAAAACCTACTTGACAATAAAACAGAAATAACCACAAACACCATCATAGTTGGGGACTTCAATACACTATTATCAATAATAGATCATCCAAACAGAAACTCAACAGGGAATTAATAGAGCTCAACAAAACCACAGAAAAAATAGACCTAATGGACATCTACAGAATATACCATCCCAAATCCACTGACTACACATTCTTCTCAGGAGCCCATTGAAAATTCCATAAAATAGATCATATACTGGGTCACAAAGCCTGCCTCCATATATTTAGGAAGATTGACATAATTCCCTGCATGACATCAGATCACAATGCTATATTGCTAGAAATGAACAACAAAAGACCCACCATCTCATCAGCTCCTGGAAACTGAATAGAACCATTTTAAACAATAAATAGGTAGTAGATGAAATTGTGACATTTGTAGAAATGAATGACAAAGAGAACACATTGTACCAAAACTTATAGGACACAGAAGATGGCGGCGTAGGTACCACGCCAAAGCAGCCTAGGGGGGAAAAAGCCCAAAAAAACTCAGCAAAATACACACTTTTACTAAAAAGTGAGGTGTATAGGAAATTGAAGTGGCAGCGGAGAAGTAGAAGAGTTCCAGAGCATCCAGAGCCTGCACAGGTGGGAAAAGCAGCTGCGGCAGCTCGGCCAACTGCCACAGTGGCGGCGCACCAGAAAGCCGCCAGGCTCAGCTCCAGCCACAGGAAAAGCCAGGTGCGGGAGCTTTCCCTCACACCGCGCTCTCCACAACTCGGGAAATGTGAGGGGAGAGCAGCAGTGAGCAACGGAGGAGCAGACCGCGAGGTAGAAGAACACGTGGAGCCGCGAGAGAACTGGAGCAGCTGTGGCTCCCTCCCCTCCCCCACTGCCTGAGCCCAGCTCCGATGAACAGAGCAGTGGCCTTGGACTGGCCACGCCAACTTGAGCTGACAGGGGAACCCAAGCAGGAGCAGAGTTCGGCAGCAACATCAGTGGCTCCAGCACCGGTAACAGCGGCCCCAGCAGCAGCAGACCCAGGAGTGGCAGCAGCGGCAGACTCGGCAGCAGCAGCTTCAGGGGGAGCAGCGGCAGTGGACAAAGCAGCAGCAGCTTCAGCAGCAGTGGTGGCTCCAGCAGTGGCAGCTACAGCAGCAGCAGAGGCAGCACCAGCGGTGGGTCCAGCAGCAACACCTTCAGCAGCAGTGGCTACAGACCCAGCAGGGGCAGCTTGAGCAGCAGCAGTTCCAGCAGCAGGGGTGCTGATATGCAGGGCCACACATGCCAGGCTCGGTTTGCCCCACAGGAAAAGCAAGTGCCCAGCTCCAGAAATCAGAACAGCAGCCTGAAGACCCAGGCAGCAACTTGACTGAGACCAAAATCATCCAAGGTAACTGGGATTGCACCGGGGAAGGGTCTCGAATGGTCACAAGCTGACTTGGATCCCTCAACAGACCAGAAATCTTAACCTCTTTGTTGATAGAGGATCTGGTCGTTATAATAACTACTCTTGCATACATACTCGGGGCTGTTTTTGATTGAATGTGTACAGTGTTTAGTTAAATTTTAGAATCTACCTGTATTTTATTCCACTCAGCTTGCTTGAATACTCCTATAGCAGGGAAACTCAACCCCTAAGAACATCTTTGTAGATACTCTGAGAGTCTTAAGAGCCACACCTAGCACCTTAAGGTCCTACCCTGAAAATATATTACATCAAATCAATTGATACAGCTAAGAATACACAGCTAGCTAGAAAATCCAAGCATTAACTTAATACAAGATGCAAAAATATATACATTATAACACAAGAAACACTAAAAAGCAAGATGATATAAATCCACCTAAAAGTATTAATGCATCAGAAATGTCCTCCAGTGAGAAAGAGTTAAAGGAAATGCCTGAGAAAGAATTCAAAAGAATGATTATAAACATGTTCAAAGAGGTCAAAGAACACATCAAAAGAAACAAAGAAGAAATCAAAGAGGAAATCAAAGGAATCAAAGAAGATGCAGGACACCAATTTCATGAAATAAAGAAGGCAATACAAGACATAAATAAGGAAATAGAAATAATAAAGAAAAACCAGTTAGAATTACTAGCAATGAAGAACACAGTTAATGAAATAAAAAACTCTGTAGAAAATCTCACCAGTAGGATGGATGAGGGAGAGGACAGAATATCTAAGCTAGAAGACCAGGTGGCACAACTAATACAGTCCAACAAAGAGAAAGACAAACTTATAGAAAAATATGACTGGGAATTTCAAGACATTCGGGATACTATGAAAAGATCCAATATAAGAATTCAGGGCATAGTAGAAGGAGAAGAATTCCACTCCAAAGGCATAGTAGGTGTCTTCAACAAAATCATAGAAGAAAATTTCCCCCAAATTGGGAAAGAGGTTCCAATGCAGATACAAGAAGCCTTTAGAACCACAGCCAGACAAAATCCTGAAAGAACCTCTCCTCACCATATTATAATCAAACTTCCAAACACACACACCAAAGAAAAAAGATTGAAAGCAGTTAGAGAGAAAAATCAAGTTACTTACAAAAGCAAGCCCATCAGGATTACAGCAGATTATTCAAAACAACCTTTTAAAGCCAGAAGGGCTTGGAGTGATATATTCCAAGTTCTGAAAGATAACAACTGTCAACCAAGGTTACTTTATCCTGGAAAGTTATCCATTCAAATAGATGGAGAAATAAAGACATTCCATGACAAAAGAAGGTTAAAGGAGTATTTGAAGACAAAACCAGCTCTACAGAAAATACTTGATAGAATCCTCCATGCTGAAGAAAAGGAAAAGTACACATATAAGGAAACTAGAAAAAACAAGTAATACTCAAATACTAGTTAACAGAAGAGAGCACAGGTAGAACCAGAACCACAAAAAAAAAAAAAAAAGGCAAACATAAATACACACCTTTCAATAATATCTTTTAATATCAACGGCCTCAATGCCCAACCAAAAGACATAGATTTGCAGAATGGGTTAAAAAGCAGGATCCTACAATTTGTTGTCTCCAAGAAACTCACCTTTCTACAAAGGATAGACATTATCTTAGGGTGAAAGGTTGGAAGACGGTGTTTCAAGCAAATGGGCCTAGAAAACAAACAGGGGTTGCTATCCTAATATTGGACAGGGTAGACTTTAGTCCGACGTTAGTCAAGAAAGATAAGGAAGGTCACTTTATATTGATTAAGGGCACACTCCAACAGGAGGACATTACAATCCTAAACATATATGCACCTAACATGGAGGCTCCCAAATTCGTCAAACAAACACTATTAGAACGAAGATCACAGATAACACCAAACACAGTGGTGGTGGGTGACATCACAACAGATTCCAGAGAAATTCAAAAAATCATAGGGACATACTATAAAAGCATATATTCCACAAAGTATGAAAATCTGAAAGAAATGGATGATTTCCTTGATCTATATGACCTACCTAAATTAAATCAAAATGAGATTAATCACTTAAATAGACCTATAACAAACATGGAAATCTGAAGAGTTATCAATAATCTCCCAACTAAAAAAAGCCCAGGCCCGGATGGATTCACTGCTGAATTTTACCAGACCTTTAAGAAAGAGCTAACACCATTGCTTCTTAAGCTTTTCCAAGAAATAGAAAAAGAAGGAATTCTACCAAACTCCTTCTATGAGGCCAGCATCACCCTGATACCAAAACCAGGCAAAGATAGAACAAAAAATGAAAATTACAGACCAATCTCCCTCATGAACATAGATACAAAAATTCTCAACAAAATATTGGCAAACAGAATACAAGAGTATATCAAAACGATCATCCACCCTGACCAAGTAAGCTTTATCCCAGAGATGCAGGGATGGTTCAACATACACAAATCTATAAATGTAATACATTACATAAACGGGTTGAAGGACAAAAATCACATGATCATCTCATTGGACGCAGAGAAAGCATTTGACAAAATCCAACATCCCTTCATGATAAAAGTCCTACAGAGACTGGGAATAGAAGGAACATATCTCAATATAATAAAGGCTATTTATGACAAGCCTACAGCCAACATATTACTAAATGGGGAAAAACTGGAAGCTTTTCCACTAAAATCAGGAACAAGACAAGGGTGTCCACTGTCCCCACTTCTATTTAATATAGTTTTGGAAGTCTTAGCCATAGCAATAAGGCAAGAGACACACATAAAAGGGATACAAATTGGAAAGGAAGAAATCAAGTTATCATTATTTGCAGATGACATGATTCTATACATAAAGGACCCTAAAGACTCTACTAGCAAGCTGTTAGAGCTGATCAAAACCTACAGCAATGTAGCAGGATACAAAATAAATACACAGAAATCAGTAGCCTTCATATATGCTAACAACAAACACACAGAGGATGAAATCAGAGAATCACTCCCATTCACAATTGCATCAAAAAAAATAAAATACCTTGGAATAAACCTAACCAAGGAAGTAAAGAATCTATACAATGAGAACTTTAAAACACTCAAGCGAAAAATTGCAGAAGACACTAGAAAGTGGAGAAACATCCCTTGTTCCTGGATTGGAAGAATCAATATCGTGAAAATGGCAATCTTACCTAAAGCAATCTACACATTTAAGCAATCCCTATCAAAATTCCAAAGGCTTTCTTCATGGAAATAGAAAAAACAATCCAAAAATTCATTTGGAATCACAAAAAACCTCGAATATCTAAAATAATACTGAGCAACAAAAAAGAGGCTGGTGGTATCACCATACCTGATTTTAACCTATACTATAGAGCCATAGTAACAAAAACAGCATGGTACTGGCACAAAAACAGACATGTAGATCAGTGGAACAGAATAGACGACCCAGATGTAAGCCCAAGTAGCTATAGCCACCTGATATTCGATAAAAATGCCAAAAATACTCATTGGAGAAGAGACAGCCTCTTCAGCAAATGGTGTTTTGAAAACTGGATAAATATCTGCAGAAGGATGAAAATAGATTCTTCTCTCTCGCCATGCACAAGAATTAAGTCCAAATGGATTAAAGACCTTAACATCAGACCGGAAACTTTGAAACTGCTAGAGGAAAAAGTAGGGGAAACCCTTCAACATATTGGTGTTGGCAAAGTCTTTCTGAATACAGCCCCAATTGATCAGGCAATAAAACCACAGATTAACCACTGGGACCTAATGAAATTACAAAGATTTTGCACCGCAAAGGACACAGTGAAAAAAGCAAAGAGGCAACCTACAGAATGGGAAAAAATCTTCGCCAGCTATATATCTGATAGAGGATTAATATCTAGGATATACAAAGAACTCAAAAAGTTAAATAATAAGGAATCAAACAAGCCAATCAAAAAATGGGCTATGGAGCTAAATAGAGAGTTCTCAAAGGAAGAAATACGAATGGCATATAAGCATCTAAAAAAATGTTCTACGTCACTAGTCATCAGGGAAATGCAGATTAAAACTACATTGAGATTCCATCTCACTCCTGTCAGATTGGCCACCATCATGAAAACAAATGATCATAAATGTTGGCAGGGATGTGGAAAAAAAGGAACCCTTCTGCACTGCTGGTGGGAATGCAATCTGGTCCAGCCATTGTGGAAAACAGTGTGGAGGTTCCTAAAACAGCTAGAGATTGATTTACCATATGACCCAGCTATAGTGCTCCTAGGCATATATCCAAAGGACTCATCTCATTTCCTTAGAAGTACATGCTCAACCATGTTTATTGCTGCTCAATTTATAATAGCTGGGAAATGGAACCAGCCTAGATGTCCCTCAACAGATGAGTGGATAATGAAGATGTGGTACATTTATACAATGGAGTTCTACTCAGCAGTAAAGAAAAATGAAGTTATGAAATTTGCAGAAAAATGGATGGACCTGGAAAGTATTATACTAAGTCAGGTAACCCAGGCCCAGAAAGCCAAGTGCCACATGTTCTCTCTCATATGTGGATCCTAGCTACAGATGACTGGGCTTCTGCGTGAGAATGAAAATACTTAGTAGCAGAGGCCAGTAAGTTGAAAAGGAGACATAAAGGGTGGAGAAAGGAAGGGAGGAGGATACTTAATAGGTTGATATTGTATATATGTAATTACAATGATTGTAATGGGGAGGTAATATGATGGAGAATGGAATTTCAAACGGGAAAGTGTGGGGGTGGGGAGGGAGGGAATTACCATGGGATATATTTTATAATCATGAAAAATGTTAATAAAAATTAAAAAAAAATAATATTCAAACTGAAAATTACTAGACAGAGAAACTGAAGTCTAGTGCAAACTTTTCCTTTGAAATGAGGAGATCTGTCTGTACTGCATTTTTAGACTGTGAACATAACGGGTCTCCTGTGACAGCAAAACCAGGCGGATAATAGCAGAGGGCGCAAGTGCCCAAGATGTAAGACTGGGAAGAGGACAATTGCTTTTTGTGAAGTAAAGCTAAACATATGCGATGACCTCATCCTCAACCGATTCTTTCTAAGTATTAATATCCTATTATCTTGCTCAAAATTAAAATTCATTTTATATTTCAGATAATTTGGGTCAATTGGGCCAGGTTATTGAGTTATGTATTACATTGTTCCAGAAAAAAATACACACACACAATATATATATATATATATATATATATATATATATATATATATATATACTACTAATATTGCTACAAACACATGAACAATACAAAAGATTACTCTAATTTTTTTATAAAATCGACTCAAATATTATTCACTAATGGAAACATCCATCAACTTCATTCTATGGCATAAAATACACACTCGAAAGAAATTCAATCTTTTCATTGTAAAGCATTTCCAAGTGGTTTACAAGAATGAAGAAAAAGAAAACATACACATGTGGTAAAGTTAGTTGCTCAGTAGCATTTGTAGCCAAACAAAATTCCCCCTGAAACTTCCCTGGTGCTGCTAGGGACATAGCTCCATTGACACAGTGCCTGCCTAGCATGTACAGAGCCTGGAGTTTGATCCCTACTGGCATTGCAGAGTACAGGCCACTCGGGAGGTGGAGATAAGAGGATCAGAAGTCCAAGATCATCTTCAGCTACATAGAAATCTAGAAGCCAGATGTTGACGTTGGTGTTTGATGTCCTTTTGATCACTCGCCTCTTTATTTTACTGACAGGGTCACTTACTTCAGGCCAGAGCTCGCAGATTCAGCCAGTCTGGCTAGCCAGCCTTTTCCTGGGAAAGAAACTGGAAAGAAAACTGCTTAGCTGGAGCAGGGTCTGTCCAGTAGTTTTCGGGAAGCTTGTTACAAGTACGGACTCAAGAAGGAAGTCCAGGCTCTTGATTGGAGTGTCTCTCACAACAACCCCATGGATGGGGTCCAGATCAAATTCACTTCAAATAAAGCTGCTTAGCACATCAGGTTAATTAAAAGAACAATTTCAGTGTGATTATTCCATAATATTTTAGTTAGTGAAAAGCTCTCACCTCCTCTGAATCCTCCCTGACATTGAAGACCACACACAATGCCCATGCTTTCTTGATACCCTCCCATGTTCCTTCTCTTATGACTCATCTGCCGCTAGCCTATGCTTCCTGGCCATGATAATAGTCTCTGTCTGAGTGCCAGCTTCATCTACCGCATCAGAGGGGCATAGCCTGTGCTCCTTCACAGCTCACTGGACTGTTCTCTGCTATGTAAAACAATCCATACACATTTGTTGAATAACTGCTAATTAAAAGACATTGAATGATAAGCTTTACTAACTTAAAAATTAAATGTCTCTAAGTTTTACTTTTAAGAAATGTCTTTCTGGACTCTTGGCAGCTTGCAGCACTTCACCGCATGTCCTTTCCTCAGGCCTGGTGCCCCTGTCATCTAGTCTCCTGAAAAGAATTTTACTTCTGCAAAATTTAGCTCAAAAGCCACCACTATGTAGCCTTATCAAATATCTATTGACTTGAACTCTGGTATTTGTTTTATACTGCTTATAAGCAGTTTTATATGCTGTTCACTCATTAGGTGATAAAACACAGAGGGAATCAGAGATGTATACTACCAGAGTGTTAACACACACTAGGGACTCTTTGGAATCAGTGAATACACTGCTGGTTTAGAAGATAGAACCCTGCTTATCTCAAGTGAGGGTGCCTGTATGAAGCCTTCTACAATGCCAGGTGATGTCAGCTGCGTGGAATGACCATAATGATAAGCAGCATGAATCACTTAATACAAATGTTTGCCTCATAAAAAGTGCCACAGTAGCTATATAAAGTCATAAATAAAATGGTACATTATAAATAGTTCTGGCAGTGATATGGTAATATTTTTCACTGGATTGATTATTCACTGACAGTACTCAACATGGTCCTACAAATGCATCAACTGTGAAATGAATAGCTATTAAGTTTATTGATTTTCTGATTTCCATTGATAGCTAACAAGCCAAAGCTACACATCAATATTTGTATTAGTAATACCCAAGAGCTAACAATTTTGACAAATGAAACCTCAAAAGTTTGATGCGATGGAATTCACTCAGGGAAAAGAAGATACAATTTTAGAAGTGACAAGTGACCTCTGTGGGTGCTCTCAAAGGTCCCTATTATTGTTTATTTATCTTCAAAGTCGACTACACGGTTCTCAGACCAACAGTGGCAGAATCACCTATTTGTTAGGAAGTCAATTACTAGTATCACCTCAGATTCGCTGAATCAGAAATAAATCAGTTTCTCCATGGTTTTGAGGCATATTAAAGTTTGAGAATCATTGGTATATCTTTTATCAAGAAAAACCCAATATTTAAAATATATGAATATATGGCAGACACATGAAATCAAATTTAAATTCCAATCCAAGGAAGAATAATTATTTACAACAAATTTTAAGACCTAACTGGACTTCTAGGTATATAACCAGGACTATTACACTAATATTTAATGTCCAGAGCAAAGAATTTAGGCTAGAGAGAATATAGTGGAACAGATACCATGGAACATATAATTTTTCAGATAATTTCTGCAAATGCTTTCATCTATGTATGTACACACACACACACAAACACAAACACACTGGTTTTAGCATTACATTCAAACATTGATTTGAGCCAAGGATGAGTTATTCTTTTCAGTAAAAAGCAAAACAGCGAATATTTTCAGCTGTGTAGGCCCTGTGATCTGTTACAACTGGTTATTATGTAGCACAAAAGCAACTTTAGAAAATATATAAATAAATGAATGTGACTTCTGTTCCAGTAGGACTTTTTAAAATTTTTTTTATGGTGACTTAAATTTTATATTCTTAAAAGGTGGTTATTTTTGCAATGCCAAGGCTATAGGATTGTATGAAGAAACAATGTATCTCCTTTTCCTTAACCAAGCTTTTTTTTTTTAAACTTTCTTCACAAAGGCAATTTTTTTTTGTTAATCTCATAGATAATGATATAAAACAAGTGAACAAGCTTTCTCCAAAGGACTATACAGTAAAAATTTTAGGTTTTATACCTACTTATGGTCTCTGTCATGTATTCTTTTATAACCTCTTAAAAAAGTAAAAACCACTTTTAGTTTGTACTATACAATAAAAAGACTAGTCTAGGCTTGGTCTATGTGTGGTAGTCTGTTTATCCCTGGTATAAAATACCTACTTCGTCTTTTCAGAGAAACGGCTCTCTCCAGGCAGCTGTTGCCCAACGTAGGGCAGGACCTGATTTACAAGTGAGCACTGTTAGACAGAAGTAGATGTGAAGAGTCTCTGATCACTTGATTCCATCTGTTCATTTTACAAATGTGCTGAACACCTACTATGTACATTTGTTTTAGCAAGATTTTTCTCCAGTGTTCTCTACAAAACAATTCTTCTAGTTTCTCTAAACCAGAATTTAGGTTTCACAGTCTAATTTTAGGTTAAATTAGAATTCAAAACAAGAGGGAATTCATGATTATAAAAAAAATGAATCTAGCTAACAATATCTTTTCAGTCAATATAAGTACATTCTTCTTAAAGTCACAGTCTACATGAGGAAAAATATGTAATGCTATTATGCTATTAAAAGATACCTTTTTACCCCATACTTTATTCTGTATGTGTGGTATTGGGGATCAAACCCAGCTAGTACATGCCAAGGAAGCACTTTACCACTAACTACATCCCCAGCCCAGGCTGAAACTTTTTCAGAAATATGTTGCCACATCCATAACACCCTCAGACAATTCCTTCCCACTTCCCTAATTTGCTTTCATGTCATAAAATGTGGATCCAGGCAGGGATCTTTAACAGCCATTTCAGCCATAAACTACTACTACAGCCAAGCATGGTGGCTCATGTCTGTAATCTCAGCACTGAGGAGCCTGAGGCAAGAGTACTGTCATGAGCTAAAGGCCAGCTTGGACTACTGAGTGAGATTCTATCTCAAAATAAAAAAACAGATTAGATTTAAGGGCACATATTGCCTCCAAAGAAATTTGCAATTCTGCTTTTTTTTTTATTATAGAGGGAATGAATAGACATGCTTCCTCCAGGATAAAAACTGTAACTGTTAGCTTTTTGAATCAAAAATGAGGGACACCTTTAAAAATTAAAAAGCCAGAAGGAACACAGAACCTCAGTATTAAAAAAATAAAGGCCCCTATTTAAGATCTTTGGTAAAGACACTATAGTTGATTGCCCACACCACCAAAACATGGCACATTTTGTAGTTCAAAGTGACTGTGATTTTCCTTTTAACTATTTAAACAGAAGGACCAATGCCTTGGGAGATCATGAGAAATGTAATGGCCTCCCATTTCTCTTACACACATGCACACAGAATCATTCCGTGGGTAGAAGGAAAAGGGCCGGCGTTATCGTTTCCTTTTCCCTCTCTGTGTTCTTTTCTTTTCCTTTTCCTTGCGCTCCTGCTTGGCTAGTTTGTCCCTTTCTCTCTGCAGTTTGTCCTTCTCCTTCTTCCTCTGGGACTCATCCCGAAGTGAGTCTTGCTCCAGTTTCCCAGCATTGAGAACATCTTCCACGTTGGTATTTCGGAATAGGGATTTGTCAGAACCACTGTTCACTGTCGAGGCACCTGAGTCACCCTTTTCATCTGCCTCCTCCTCTTCATCTGTCACGTCAGCATACTGGGCCATCAGGGCGGATTTTCTCTGTTTCTCTTCTTCTGACACCATCCTGGGCTTCACAACAATCTGAGCCTGCTTCTCAATGAGGGTAGCAATGGCCTGCACCTCATCTTCTTTTTTCACTTAGGTGACAACATTCTGCATTTCAGACCATCGTTCTACAATTTCCTTGCAGATATCAAGGAGGGAATCTTCTTCCAGGAAAGCAGAGAGGATACCCTGCCGAGCGTCCAGCCTCTCTTCCTCTTCCTCCTCCTGCAGGGCACCAAGGATGCAGGCGCCGCACACGGCTTGGTCCACTCCCAACGCCTCCAGCCCTCCGTCCAGCCAACACCCAACGCCCCCGCGGTCTGCCTCGCCACGGGCCGCCTAGGCCGCTCCGCTGGGCGCCGGCATCTTGGGGCCAGGCCCAGTAGGACTTTATTTATAAAACCATGTTGCAGGAAAATTTGGCCAAAAGGCTGTACGTTGTTGACCCCTAAGTTAAGCTGTCATGAAAACATATTTCCATTACCAGAACTTCTTAAGTGACCGAAGTGACTGAGGGCACTGTATGCATAGCCAGGAATAAAAATGTTGCATGAAGAATTCACAGTGGAGATAGTGAGTTCTACGAGGAAAATATTTGTAATCTGATAAATTAAGGTTGTGTATACATTGCTAACATTATCCAAAGAATTACATTTTTCAAGATAGATGTTTTTGTATATAGAAATTGTCAATAAAAGATAGATATTGGGGCTGGAGAGATGGCTGACCAGTTAAGCATTTGCCTGCAAAACCAAAGGACCTTGGTTTGATTTCCCAGGACCCACATAAGCCAGATGCACAAGGTGGAGCATGTGTCTGGGGTTGTTTGCTGTGGCTGGAGGCCCTGGTGCACACATTCTCTCTCTCGAATATATATATAAAGATAAATATCTTTGGAGGAGAAATTATAAAGTGCCCACTTCTGCTTAGTATGTCGATATGTATTTAGTATGTATTTGTTAAATATTTGTTGATTTAATGATTAATGAGCTCTATAGTAATGGAAATATTTTCTATTAATCATTGCTGTTTAGAACCAAGTTTCCTGGGGATGTTGCACTCTTTCCTGATGAGCCTACACAAGACTTTGGCTTTGATCCTAAACATTATGTAAATAAATAAAGAAAGAATGATGAGGGCGAATGTAATTAAAGAAAAAAATGAATAAAAAGAACCATGTTGGGCTGGAGAGATGGCTTAGCCGTTAAGCGCTTGCCTGTGAAGCCTAAGGACCCCGGTTCGAAGCTCGGTTCCCTAGGTCCCACGTTAGCCAGATGCACAAGGGGGCGCACGCGTCTGGAGTTCGTTTGCAGAGGCTGGAAGCCCTGGCGCGCCCATTCTCTCTCTCTCCCTCTATCTGTCCTCCTCTCTGTGTCTGTCGCTCTCAAATAAAAAATAAAATTAAATTAACATTAAAAAAACAAAGAGCCATGTTGTGTAAGGTAATATTTTCTTCCTTATGGAATTCAAAATTAAGATGGAAATAAAATGTCTGGTCTTATTTGTGACAAATTTTCTAGATTAGGTTAGTTGAGGTGGAAGACCCACCCTAAATGTGTCTGGCACTATTTCATACACTGAAATTTTGAATGGAATTAAAAGGAGACAGTGAAGTACACAATTTTCATTCATCTCTTCTTCATGATTGTTGATGCAATGTGACTAGCCATTTTATCTTCCTACCACCATAATTTTACCACATCAAATTATGACCCCCCAAAACCCTCCTTCCTTAAGGTTTTTGTCAAGTATTTGTTAAAGCAACAATAAAAGTAACTACTACACAAGTTTTTTTTTTTTTTTTCATTGAGGTGGGATCTCACTCTAACCCAGACTGACCTAGAATTAATCTGTAGTCTCCAGATAGCCTTGAACTCACAGTGATCTTACTACCTCAGTCTCTCAAGTGCTGGAGTTAGAGGTGTAAGCCACTACATCCAGCCTACACGAATTTATTTTATTTTTTTTAAATGAGCACTGAAGCAGTATATTTAAAAAATAGTAAAGGCTTGAAATAAATAGACTAAGTGATTTTTCACTCTGGTCTTAAATTTTTATTCATATTTTTGGCTTCTTGGAATACACCAAAAGGAAAAAAAAAAAACTTTCTGTAACTGAGCGCACCATACAAATCATCCTATTATAAAGCAAAGATTGCTAAAAGAAAGAAACGAAGACAAAGAACATTTCCTCTATTCTATTCTCAAGCTCCTCTTTTATTTCTTATCCATTCCTCTCAAGCTCAACAAATTTAAAAAGTGCAAACTTCAAAACACCTTTTAGACCTTGACTAATGATATTTCAAAATACATCACAATTACGTTTTTTGGGCAACAATCTATTCTTGAATTAGTAGGTGATGGCTAGAGCTTCCTGAAGCATTGGTCAAGAACTACTTAATAAGTCATACTTCAATTCCACAATTCTCTTCCTTTGATGAGGACAAAGGAAGGTTTAATACCACTGTGAACCCTGGAGTTAGGTCAGAATCCTGAGGGAGCGAACTGACATTGAATGCCAATTCTGCCTCTTTCTGTTTATTGCTGGTGCTTCTGCATGTCTTTACACACAGCTTCCCAGAAAGAAATGGTCAACTTTCCACATATGATGACATTTAAGCTTTCTCTACATCATAGTCTTAGGAACACTTTTCTTGATATAATTAGATTTCATATCCTTCACTATTCTGCACCTCCAACAAAGGTTTACGGGCTGGGGCAAAATGCAGAAGTGGCTTCTTCATTGTAAATACACATGAGACAGTTGAATTGATTATAATATTAAGATTCCTTATTCTTAATTTTTAATATATTTTAACTATTTAAAATTTTTATGACTTCAGTAAATTTTAACACGTAAAAAAGAAAAGAAAATTATATCAAGAAGATAATTATAATATTAACCAAAGTAGAACCTGAAAATATAACCAATGGACATTTTTTTCTGGAGAAGAACAAAAGAAAGAGCAACTTAAATAAATTTTCTACACTATCTGCTCTTCTACAGGACAGTTAAAACAACTTACTAGAAGTTAAAACAACCTACTAGAAGTTTTGGCCAGATTTGTTCTGAACTGTCCAGTCTTCACATACAATCACTAGTTGATTGAGCAACATATACAGCTTTAAAAAGTACTTTATCCAAATATACCAATTAGTGCAATGGTGGCAATTCTGGAGGACATGAGGAAACCAAGTGCTGGCTGATTGGACTTGAGGATTGCTCCATGTGAGGGGATTCCTGCCTGTTTTTGAAAACCTATTCAAAAACCTTTGGCTTGGGAAGTCGTAATACCACATAATTACTACTATTGTCTGTTTAAATGGGAAGATAATATCCACCAAACTGCCCATTTCATGCTTATGTTTATGGCCATATAATAATTTTCCTCTCACTTTTGATTAGAGAAACTTCTATTTTCAATGGAAGTAACCACTAGGGTGACTCAAAACTCATCAAAGAACTGCGAAGAATTGACAGTGGTGTTTACCACACTAAATGAGGCATCACTGTCACTATCAAAGCCTCTAAGACTCAGAGAACATTGTGGAAAAGGTAGCAGGAAGAATGCAAGAGCCTAAAAAGGGGGAGGCGTGCTTTGAGATACTGTTGCAGACACAAGGTGGTTTCGGCATTCATGACATCACAGTGACATATTGGTCTTGGCAAAGACTTTCTGAACAAAACCCCAATTGCTCAGGCAATAAAACCACAGATTAACCACTGGGACCTCATGAAATTACAAAGATTTTGTACAGCAAAGGACACTGTGAATAAAGCAAAGCGGCAACCTACAGAATTGGAAAAAATCTTTGCCAGCTATATGTCTGATAGAGGATTCATAGCTAGGATAAACAAAGAACTCAAAAAGTTAAATAATAAGAAATCAAACAAGCCAATTAAAAAATGTGCTATGGAGCTAAATAGAGAGTTCTCAAAGGAATAAATATGGATGGCATATAAGCATCTAAAAAAATGTTCTACGTCCCTAGTCATTAGGGAAATGCAGATTAAAACTACATTGAGATTCCATCTCACTCCTGTCAGATTGGCCACCATCATGAAAACAAATGATCATAAATGTTGGCAGGGATGTGGAAAAAGAGGAACCCTTCTACACTGTTGGTGAGAATGTCCAGCCATTGTGGAAATCATTGTGGAGGTTCTTAAAACAGATAAAGATTGATCTTAAAGATTGATATGACCCAGCTATAGCACTGCTAGGCATATATCCTAAGGACTCATCTCATTTCCTTAGAAGTATGTGCTCAACCATGTTTATTGCTGCTCAATTTACAATAGCTGGGAAATAGAAACAGTCTAGATGTCCCTCAACTGATGAGTGGATAATGAAGATATGGCACATTTATACAATGGAGTACTATTCAGTGGTAAAGAAAAATGAAGTTATGAAATTTGCAGAAAAATGGATGGATATGGAAAGTATTATACTAAGTGAGGTAGCACAGGCCCAGAAAGCCAAGTGCCACATGTTCTCTCTCATATGTGGATCCTAGCTACAGTTGATTGGGCTTCTGTGTGAGAAGAAAAAAAGTCAATAGCAGACGCCAGTAAGCTAAAACCGAAATACAAAGGGAATAGAAGGGAAGGGAGGAGGGTACTTAATAGGTTGGTATTGTATATATGTAAGTAGAAGAATAGATTAATGGGGGCCAGAAGGCCCAAAGTGAGGTCAGTGGAGGAGATAGAGTGAAGTAAAGGTGGAGGGAGGGCTATTCAAAATTTGAGAGGATATAAATAAGTCAAATGGAATCCTTCAGTTTTGGACAATGGAACACTCAGGAGCCATAGAATGTTGCTAGAAAATTTTCAGTGCCAGGGATGGGATACCTTCCAGTGAGTTGTTGGCCAAGGACGTCCCCCCTAAACATTATCAGCCATTGCCAAGGCCCTTGGTTTCCCACCAGGAATAGATGGTAAGACCCTATTGCTGAAGGCTCCACCAACTTGGGCTGCAAGGCCACTGAGAAATCCTGCTGGAACTGAGCTGATAACCTGCTCCATGTAGACCAGCTGACAGAAAGTTGGAAGAAGCCATTCTACATGCAGTTCAATGGGAGAAAGATACACCACCAGTGAAGATACTCAACAGTGGGCACTGCAAGCCTTATAATTGGCCAACCAGGCCAAATGAGCCAACGGGTGCAATAGTGGCATGTCTGTCATGGTGGAAACCAACTGCCCTCCAATTGGACTGGAGGCCCACTCCAAGGGAGGGAATACATCCCTGATACTGAAAATTTAAAACAGGGGTAGTCATGAGCCCTAGGGTTGTACATCTGGTGATGTGTGGATTAGTGTATATACTATGCTTATCAAACTGCCCAGTAAGCACTTCTCTTAATATTCATACCCTTATATTAATGCTACTCTCACTTTGGATAGAGAATCTTCTCTTTTCAGATGGCAGTGACCTTGGGACAACTCAGAAGGTATCAGGGTGCTGGACAGAAGTAACTAGAGTACTGAGTAACATCTCGATCACACCTTCCAAGGCTCAGGGTCTAATGCAGAAGAGGTGGTAGAAAGAATGTAAGAGCCAAAGGAAGGGTTGGACTCCTTACAATGTGCTCCCTCCAGACAAAAAATTGGCCTTGATATCCATGACCTCATAATGCCTGACACTACCTATATAAGACCATCATAAAAGGAGGGAAGGATCATAGCATCCAAATAGAGGATAGACTTATTGAGATGGGGAGTGGATGTGATGGAGAAGGGAATTTCAAAGGGGAAAAGGGGGAAGGAAGGTATTACCATGGGATATTTTTTATAATCATGGAAAATGTTTAACAAAATTGAGAGAAAAAGAGAAAATTTCAAGGATGTAAAAGGACCACTCCCTGGCATAAAGGCATGTGAGCCTGGGGGTACTGGAAACACATGAACGTCTTTCATAGTTTGCATCTCTGGGATTCTGTAACCACTCAATACATCCAGACACTGTATTCCAAGATCAGGTCAACTCTAAATAACATTCAAAATGTAAGTTATAACTTTTTTTTTTTTAAATTTTTTTTTGTTCTTTTTTATTTATTTATTTGAGAGCGACAGACACAGAGAGAAAGACAGATAGAGGGAGAGAGAGAGAGAGAATGGGCGCGCCAGGGCTTCCAGCCTCTGCAAACGAACTCCAGACGCGTGCGCCCCCTTGTGCATCTGGCTAACGTGGGACCTGGGGAACTGAGCCTCGAACCGGGGTCCTTAGGCTTCACAGGCGAGCGCTTAACCGCTAAGCCACCTCTCCAGCCCAGTTATAACTTTTATTTAGTAATTTTTGAAACAAGGCAGCATAACTCCATATTCATAAAAATCCTGCTTGGTTCTAAGTCATTTTCCATTCATTTTATTCACCAACCTTTATTGTCAATAACTATACTTTTCTGGTTATTTTAAATAGCAGATGACAGGTCAGAACTAACATTGATGAACAGAAAGTGCCTCTTGCATGTCTAGCATTTGTGTGCAGCTTATGATCTATGGGCTGCATTTAGCCCCATTTAACTATGAATGTTGGACAAGACAAAATCCTAAACTTTCTGAAACCATTATGAGATTGTGTGTGTGTGTGTGTGTGTGTGTGTGTGTGTGGTTAAAATATCCTCTCAATAAGTCAGTGTTCAAACAAGGTAAAAAAAGAGACCCCACTTTTCACATGTGCTTGATCTAGTTTACTAACACACCCCTGAGGTTATAGTTTTTCAAGGCAATTCAAACTTTTAACTTATGGTTTCCCTGTAACTTTTAAAAATCATTTTGTTTGCTCTTTACTTATTTGTCCTGCATTTCAGAACGTCACAAAAATCTAAAGTATGTGTTTTAGTTCATACACATCAAAGTGTCCTATGCTGAGACAATATTTTGCTAGAGATCTAAGGAAATTATAAATGTAGATGTAGATTGTATATAAATGGTTTTAAAGAGGGAACCTAACTTCATACCCTATAAGTTTTATTTTACTTAAACTAACTTTTCACATCATTAAGTAATATGTAAAAAGATTGTTAATGCATTTTGAAACAAAAAATTAGAGTTGAAGTGTGTGTTCATGCAAACAACTAAAGAGTATGCATGTTAATCAGCAAAATGTCAGAAACTAAAAATGTACAAGTCTAAAAATTAGGTACTTAATATCAGATTTACCCTTTTATGATTTATTATTCCTTCCCCATCATTTTCTAGTTGTACATTTAGCACAAGTTAAATTGGATAATAAAAAATGAATTGCAATCCCCCTTCAGATGTTCCTCCAGTTCCTTGTTTAAATCATGAATGCCAATATATTATCCTTCTTAAGAAGTGGCTTTTGTTAATATCCCTCATAACCTGATTTGCATATATTATGATTATGTTTGACTGTGCATCTTAATATGTATGAAGTTAAGTGTTTCTTTAGCATTCTCTATAGATGGGAAAGTAAATGAATTAACACTTTTATTTTGGGATGGGGTTTAGTGAATTATTAAATAAAATGCTATTCTACCCAAAGTATCTTCCTCTGAGTAGCTCAATTTTTTTCCTGCAAAAATAATAAGCAGTCAACCATGAAGTAATGATTTTATTTGCCTTTGGTGGCCTTCTAGAGCTGTAAGTAACTTTGCACTTACATTAAAGACAAAACACAGTCTTGGAGATGAGCCAGCCAGTGTGGCATTTGGACTCAGAGATCTAAGAATAATCTCCCATTGAAACTAGTTGTAGGATACCCAAATGCTGTGAAAGCAAGAATGATGATAGAGCAGTAGGAATTTGAGATTTTTGGAGAAGCTGTTAATAGCTATCCAGGGACACCTATGATAAAGTAAAACATGTCATGAGGACATATCACATGTCTAGAGTGAGGGTGGGAAGATCTGGACATCTATTAATATTACAGTAAGATGATTCAATGGCTCAAAATTTTTACCACCAGGCATTTCAGATCATAAGACACATGTGGGATCATGTGAGGAACAGTGAAGGACAGCTTTTGATAAATAGTATCCTATGAAAATAACATGCTTACCCCAAGGATCATCATTTTAGAATGGATAACGAATACTACAGGGACACAGCAGAAGCTGTGCTGAGGAGGCAAGCACACACACAGAAGAAGAAAATCAGGGGAGATAAAGTGTGAAATAAAAATATCAGGAGATGACACTGCCATTAAAATAATTCCACAACAGCATTTGCATATTCCCTGAGAATTGCTTACCTGGATGTAGCCTGGAGCTGCCAACCTGCATAGAGGCCACGAGGGCAACAGTGACATGTATGCCACCACACTGCTTACTCATTTTAATTTACTTATAGATGCAGAAAAAGGCCTCAAAAGCATTATCCACCTTGATCAAGTAGGCTTCATCCCGGGAATGCAGGGTTGGCTCAACATATAGAAATCTGTCAATGTCATACACCACATAATAAAGAAGCTTAAACACAAAAACTACCTGATCATTTCAATAGATGCAGAAAAAGCCTTTGACAAAATATAACAGCATTTCATGATCAAAACATGGGAGAGAATAGGCATAGATTGCTTATATCTCAACATAATAAAGGCTGTATATAAAGCTTCTAAAGCACAAATAATACATAATATGGAGATACTAAAGTCAATCTATTGATATCAGGAACAAGACAGTGGTGTCTACTCTTACCTTTGCTCTTGAACATAGTACTGGAAGTCCTATATTAAGCAATAAGACAGAAGAAAGAAATAAAAGGGATACAAATTGGAAAGGAAGAACTTAAGTTAGTCCTATTTGCAGATGCCATTATTCTATACATAAGTGACCAGAAAACATCCATCTAAAAACTCATAAATGTTGTTAACTCCTTCAGCAAAGTAGCAGGATACAATGTCAAAGCACAAGAATCAGTTGCCTTTCTATATGCATAAGGTGAGTTACAGAGAATTACAAAGGCTCAGACACTGCCTTCCACTGTATCCTGGGATACCTTGAATCTCTGGCTGTGGGTAGCTTCACTGTGGCTTTTCTGGATAGAAACCTGACTGACACATTTAATTAAGCCAAGTTCCTAACCATCAGTATGCTGGTAGTCTGCAGTGTCTGGGTCACCTTCCTCCCTGTCTACCATAGCACCAAGGGAAGGCCATTGTGATAGTGGAGGTCTTCTCTATCTTGGCCGCCAGTGCAGTGTTGCTAGGTTGCATCTTTTACCCCAAGTCCTATACCATTTTATTAAGACCTAGTAGAAATCCTCTTCAGAGTATCAAGAAAAATCATATCTGCCCAGCCAACTGATTTTTAAATTTTAATTCATATGTATTAATTTAATGCATATTTAAAGTATATTTGCCCTATAACAATGTTTATCAGCTTCCTTGCACAACCTTCAGGCAAGGTTCCATTCCACTTCACCTGCTGACATCCAGTTTCACACAGTGACAAATGCCTCTGGACTTCATTTGTAGTATCAAGAATAATCATTTTCTCAATCTTTGTAAGATTAGTAAATAAAACATTTAGAAAAAGCACTGTTAATATACCATGTATTTTGCTCCTATCAGTCTTAATATCATGAAATATATCTGTTCCGTTCTTCAAATTGTTTAGTGGAAACCTACTATAAATTGCCGAGTAGAGCAAAAATATTTGAGACTGTAAGAAGTTTCAGTTGAGTCCTCAAAGAATATTCAGAGATACACTGAGGGTATGATTAAGAGACAGAAGAATATTACTCTTAAGAAGCAGAGGCCTTACATTAACGTGCTTTCAATACACATTAATGTTATCAAAGTGTGTGGAATCTACTGGATAGCTTAAAGAATGATAACTAGAGGTAAGATTGTGAGGACCATGAAAGGTCCTTGTCTATTATTTAAGAAGAAAGGGATGCCATTGAGAATCTGACAAAGTTGTAAATAAATTTGTTGTTACAATGATATTTCTTAATACATTTGTAGTTTAGTGGATTTCAGATCATGAAAACTTGGACATTTATAAAATATCTCATGAAATAAACTCTTTGTGGTTCTTATTTAAAAGTTTATAAAATAGTAGTCACTAAAGTTATTAGTGTATCATTGTAACTAATGTAACTTCTCCTGAGTATTACTTGTTACACAGATGCCAAGTGTCTCTCAAGGATTCAGCTACTGGGGACTGACATCTCAATGTTGTAGTTTTGAAGAAATGTGACTAAGAACTTTGTCCTAGTAGAAATTCATTGCTTGCCACTTTCTTGAAGATAGATTACTTTTATCCTTATTTTCTGTCCTTATACATGCTATCCGCATTTTTGATGGCATTCATCAAAACACATCAAAAACAAGGCACCACACCAAAACCTTTGAATTTACATTTGGATACTTTCATCTAAAACTCTTAGTTTACTATCCAAAGTTACATAAACTAGAACTCAAATGTGAGGGTTAGAGATTTATCCATGCACAGGAGAAAAGAGTTCAATGCCTTGTACCTTGAATCAGAATATGAATTGTTTAAATCACCATTCCTTTGTTGTGCTGATGAAGAGAAAATACAAAGAGTGCCTGAAAAACTTCTGTGACAGTGACAGTGTTGTTCCTGACCCATGTGAAAGAGAGCCAGGCATAAGGAATATCCAAGAGGATGAGATAAGCCTTGTCATTAGTGTTAGCCTACTGATAAAACTAAGATAATGATTTACTCTATCCTCTTGTTTTTCTCCTGAATATTCTGCATTGTCTTTCCTGAAGGAATATAGCAAAATTTTGGTCCTAGGAAACTTGAACTGATATCAAGCTTGAATATTTCTCAGGGCAATACAATTTTGAATGTTATATTTAGAGAGGGGTAAATAATAGTGGCCAATAGAATAGACCAGCAGCATTTTATTTTTGCAATTTTTATCTTGTGTGACACCCATAGTTATATCCAACTCTTGCAAAAATAGTAAAAAGATTGAATAATTTATCCGTTGCTGGTTTATAAAACTGCATATGTTCGTGGGAGGATGCTTCTCCTTTTTTAGTAAGATGAGGACTTACATCCACCAAACTATGATGAAAGAGTAGGAAGAAGATATTCATAGACTATATGTAAAAGTAAACAATGTACCACATGCTTCTCTATAATAGGTATGCGATATTATATTTATTCTTCGAAAACTAGCTGAACTACACACAATACAATTCTCATTTTTCAGTGACTGGGTGCACATTTTGGAGGCCTTAACTCCATTCGTCTACCTCTAGAAATGTTTATCTTTCAAAACTGAGTGTCTGCTCTACCAAAACAATTAAACTGCCTGATCCTTCCTCCAAATGCAGATATGATTATTCTAGGCCAACAAATTAAGACAAAAACATTAGAGCATCATTAATTATTTCTTGTGATTTGAATTTTTGAACTGTGGTTCTTATTTGATTAGGTAACTGTGAAAATGACTTACTTTATTGCAAGCAGTAACTTGCAACTTTTACTGTAAATTAGCTATAGTATACTTATTTGTAATGGGCCAGATGGTGGATCATTTCAGCTTTATGGTCACATGGTCTCTGTGGCTGCTGTGACACTCCACCGCTATAGTGTGAAAACAGATATAGGTGATGTGTAATGGATAGATGTGACCCATTTTGAACAAATATCTAGTGGGCACATTATCATTTGGCTTTAAATAGTTGTGGACTGAGAACGACATGAGGGAATTTTCTGAAGTATTATAGAATAATCCTATATCTTGACCTAGCTCTGTTATGTAGGTTACATAATACATATACACAGAAATATACATGTACACATACATGACTTATTGGGCTGCTTATAAACTGAGTGACCTGCTCTAATTTTACTTAAGGCATTTTATTTATTTATTTATTTATTTATTTATTTATTTATTTATTTATATGTTGTAAGGTGAGGCTGGGAGAGAGAACACAAGCCAGGCCTTGTTTGTTACTGCACATGAACACCACATGCATGTGCCACTTTGTGCCAATGGCTTTATGCAGATTCTGGGAAATTGAACCTGGGCCACCAGGCATTGCATGGAAGCACTTTAATCCCCCAGTCAGATCTTCCTTATATGTAGAAATGAGTGTGATGGAACATCTGGATCTCATGACTAATCACAGCCCATATTTCACCTGGACACCTTGCTCAGGCTGAGTCAGGACCCAGCTGAGGTCTGTGTTGTCAAGTGATGTCATAGCAGCATGGCTATGATTTATGCACCCTAATTATTAGTTCAAGCATTTTGAATGAATACACAAGGGCTAGGAAGATGGCTCTGTGGTTAAAGGTGCTTGATTATCTGGGTTCAACTCCCCATTATTCACATAAAGCCAAATGCAAAAAGTGGAACAAGCATGTGTAGTTTGTTTACAGTATCAACGGGCCTGGAATGCTCTCTCTCTCTCTCTCTCTCTTTCTCTCTTCCTCTCTCTCTCCTCTATCTCACTCTTGGAAAATAAATACATAAGTAAACATTAAAAAAATAAAAAAACAACTAAAGGTATGTAATAGCTGGGGCCCACTCTCTTGTGTCCCATCCCATTTCTGTAGGACACTAAGGCTAGAGTTATCCAGATGAATTTGAGTGGAAATAGGCATTTGAATTTATGAAAAACTTAATTTGAATTTGAAACAGGCCAGCATCCTTTTTCTCCTCACTATAATGTGCAAAGTGCACCAAACACACATTTCCCCATGTCCCTGTCTGCTAGTGTTGGGTGCAGGGTTTGGAGTTTATGTAAGTCAGAGGAGCTCTGCTTAAAGAAGTTGTCATTGGTAGGCTATTCAGTTTCAGACATCAACAGGATGATTATGCAGACAAAATCTTCTCAAACATTTTCTCATGATGACACATTCTGACAAGGTCATAGTTACATGGTCCACGTGGTTCATCTATAATGCTTCTCAATCCCATGGGTCTTCCCATGGGCTTCGACCCTTCTGTGCCCAATTCTGACACCAAGGACTGTGGAATGTAATCCTTTTCTTATTGTCAGTTAATAGTACCTTAAGAGAATGATAAAGTTCTTAAGAAATTGCTGAAGTGAACTGTTCCAGAACTCTGTGGTTTAGGTAGTGTTGGGGTCAAAATGTGAAACATTGTAAGTACAGGAAGAATTATTTATTTTTCTTAGGTATGAAAATACTCTACTGGTCTGTCAAAGGATGTGTGTGTGTGTGTGTGTGTGTGTGTGTGTGTGTGTGTGTGTGTGTTGAACAATACCTGAAGTTTGGCTGAACCAAGAAAAAATATATAACTTGACACATAAGCATGCATGAAGTTTTAGTCAGGTACATTAATTCTGTATTTATTTTAGTCTTGTGATTTGAGTCCATCCTTCTGACTAAAGCCATTGCAGGGTGACTGAATCACATGCATTTCCTATTGTACATTTACTAAAATTTATAAATGTAAAATAATTTGTGTTGTGCTTCTTAAGACAGTGAAAGGGAAAAGCATTCCTGAAGTAGGTAAGATATACTGGAGGACATTTGTGCTCCTGACACTCAAATATATGACAAAAGTCAAAACTTCCAGGTATAATGTCAGACTTTCTAAGCAAGGGAATTGGTAGCTTACAAATCAAAAGCTACAAAAGTAAAGGGGACTGAGGAACATCTGGTTGTACTTGGAAAAGTTCCCTGAGGAACATGATATGAGGAACAGGTGAATGAAGACATGGAGCAGGACACTCTCACTTCTGGTTAGAGAAGCTTCTCTTTTCAGATGGTGATGACCACTGGGATGACTCAAAAGGCAACATAGTGCTGAGAAAAAGGGACAGAGGAGTGTCCAGCACTGAAACATCTCACACACTTCAAGGCTCAGGGTCCATTGAGGAAGAGGTGGTGGAAAGAATGTAAGAGCCAAAGGAAGGGTACCACTGCTTACGTACAACTGTCTGGACAGAAACTGGCCTCAATATCCAACCTCGCAGCGCCTACACAAGAACCT